>NW_005871680.1:257210-316326 GCF_000147115.1 Myotis lucifugus | reverse complement strand
AAAAAAAACGCGGGTCTCATGTGCACTCCAGCAGGGTGGGGGCTTCCGTGCTTCTTTTTTTGGACACTCTTGCCACTGACTATCTCGTTCTCCAATGGGCCTTTTCTATCCCTCCGGGGTGTAGACCTTCCACTGGGCCAGCTTCCCCCATGGTTCTGAATGATAGCTGTTTGTCTTATAGTTGGTAGTTTCAATGTTGTTGTGGGAGGCAGAACGCACAGGTCTATACCTTATGCCGCCATCTTGGTTCTCCTCTGCCTTAATTTTCTTAACAGTGTCTTTTGAAGAGCCTATGTTTGTACTTTTGATGCTGTCCTGTTTATCAGCTTGTTCTTTTATGGAGGTACTTTTGGTGTCACATCTAACAAATCTCTGACTAGCCCAAGGCCACACATATTTTCTCTTAGAAATTATATAGTTTAGATTTTACATTTAGATCTAGGATACATTTTGAGTTTATTTTGTAGATAATGCAAGCTATGAATCCAAATTCATTTTTGTCCCATATAAACAGGTTTGAACTTGGCATTATGGGTCTTGGGAGAAAGACCATGGAGGTGAAATGCCCTCCATTTTTGAGACATTGTCAAAAATCCCCTCCAAGAAGGAGAACTTTCCCACCAAATACAATATTCAGACTCATAATTTCTCTTAGTAATCTGTCTATGGCGTTTATAGCATGACTGGATGCCGTGGTGCATTAATCAATAATGAGAAGTTGGGTCTTTTTAATAGTTTTAGCAACTTCACTCTTTATATTGAGTCTAGAAATTGAAGTTTCATTTAATGGAATCAGTAATTTATATTGGGAATGAAAGGTGCTTCCACTGAGAAGTAAATTTGCAGCAATTCCTATAGATGCTGTGGGTAAAACAGTACTACCATGACCTCTAATATAATGTATTAAAACTTTATACAGATATGCAGGTGAATAGGATTCCTAGCTGGCAGGCCCCTGACAGCAAGCTGGCCACCTGTCGATTCCGTGAGGAATGGGGCTCCCTCCTCCCTCCTGTCAGGGTCCGGGGTGCAGGTGAATGGGGTTCCTGGCTGGCAGGCCACTGACAGCAAGCTATCCAACAGCAGATTCTGTGAGGAATGGGGCTGCCTCCTCCCTCCTGTCAGGGTCTGGTTTGAACGCCGGCCACGCCCCCTGTTGGGCCAGACCCAGAGTTCTACCACGCTGTGGCCTCTGCCTCAGCAACCCGGGACTGACTGCTGCTGGGCGCTCCTGGCCCTCCGAGGGTGGGTTCTTCCCTCAGGCCTCGCAGGAAACAGCTCTGGCAAGGCAACCCAGGACTCAGTACTTCCACACTCTGCTCTGAGGGCGGGTTCCTGCCTGAAACTTTGCCCTCTGGGAAACAGCTGGGGGAGGGCACAGCCGTTTCCAAGACGACCCCTGCAGGACTGACTTCCTTCCGATTGGTCGAGCTTCTGGACGTGATGTTACACCCAGGGTTTTTATATAAGTAGATAGATTATTTTCAGTGATTGCATGTTTTATTGGCTGGCTTGGAATGAAGGTTCACCACAGCTCCACTAGTAAATGGCCCCATTGTGATTACTTATAAATCAGTTTTATTGTAGTGCTGGGCTAATCAAACATCAGCTCATGTCTAAAAGCATGACTAAAAAGTAATGCACCATTGGGTAACAGGATTTGTGAACTTGTGTCATGCCATTTTTATCTGTACACATTATTCAACCATCTCACATTGTAAAGAACAACTTAAAATAAGGTGCTAATCCTGGGCCACATTTACACAAACAAAAAGCACCAAAGGGAATGCTGTTCTTGATTTACTTGCACTGAAAATACATCAATGCTTGTAAATTTGGAACAAAGATCCTATGAGTAAACAGTCACTTTTAAGCTAGCCCCAAATTATTTGTAGCCCTTCGAATATCAAGAACTTGAGGCACGCACTCTGTCTACAAGACACTGTTTCTGGAACATTTTCCAGACATCTAGAGAAGAGCCTGAAATAGCAGCAGGCATAGAAGCACTCTCCATTTAAGAGAAAATAGGAATGTTATCTCTATTAACTATGACTATTGCTATTTTCATGGAATCTAGAGTGATTGACAGCACATACTCTTTCTCGGATAATACTGGGAGGCTGGTTAGAGATATGACTGAGCTGATCAGCACAGTACTTTTGAGTTATGCAAATAGACAAAGCAATCTCTGAAGCAGCATTACTTTATCTCAAAGAGCATCAGCCAATGCTATAAAGTAGCAAAGCCCAGAAGTGGCAGAAATCGTTCACGTCCTAAGTGTGCTGTGCTAGAGGCCCTGTGAGCAGCACAGCCAGTGCAGTCTTCCCAGACCAAACATGTGGGGCATCTTCACTACACTTACGGACCAGCTGAGGCTCTATGATGCCATCATGGAGTCGAATGCTAAGAGGGCCTCAGGGTCCCTGATGGGGCCCTCTGTTCTGGGCAGCTCTACCTGGTTCCAAGCTCCACAGGCAGGTGGTTTCAGGAGGAGGAGGGCATGGTTCAAAGTCACTCAGAATCGGTGGGATTCTTTCCTCAGGCAAGAATCTTTCCTCTCCAGAAGAAAAAGGTAAAGATACAAATTGTGAACAACAAACATGCATCTATCAACAAGTGAATCTAAGAATCAAGTGAATAAATAATCTGATGTACAGAATGAACTGGTGATTATAATGAATCAGGGACATAGAAAGGGAATGGACTGACTATTCTTGGGGGGGAAAGGGGAAAGGGAGATGCGGGAAGAGACTGGACAAAAATCGTGCACCTATGGATGAGGACAGTGCGTGCGGAGTGAGGGCGGAGGGTGGGGCGGGAACTGGAAGGAGGGGAGTTATGGGCGGGGGGGGGGGGGAAGAGGAACAAATGTAATCTGAACAATAAAAATTTAATTTAAAAAAAAAAAAAGAATCTTTCCTCTCTAGGTCTGGTAAGAGAAATAGGCAAGACAATGCATGTGCTCCCTGGGGTAGGAACTTCTGAATGCCCACTTGTGCTGAGCTGAATTTTGCAACCCGTAACGTCTTCCTATAGGTAGATTTCTATTCTCTGGGCAACAAAGAATTCCTCATCCATTCAAACACAGGAAGTCAGGAATCTTGTCAGCCTTATTTTCCTTGCCCATTCCTCTTAGAATTCTCCAACCCGGGTCCCCTGACACCCTTGGTCATTCTGAACCCACAGAGTCGGAACTGAGGAGAGCTTGACTAGCTGCCTGTTCAGCCAACAGCTCAGTCTGCCCATCAGGATAGTCTAACCACCAACTGCATCAGGACGTGCATGACTCTCAAGCTGAAGAAGTACAAGATAAGTGTTTGGGTTATTTTCACTTTTATTCAAATAAATACAGTAACTGTACACAGCCTAATGAACTCTCCCACCAGCTCTCCTTTGCGAGTGGGTGTAGATTTTAGAGGTGCACTGGGGGTCACACCATCAGACACACCGTGGTGCCACTTGCCCACATGAGACTGAATGAGAAGAGAACAGACATCTTTTTGGGTACAAAACATTTTAATAACATATCTTTGGATAAAATGCAATTGTCTTCTCTCCTAATTTCCTAAATCAGGCACTTGAAAATGAGAAATATCAGGAATGGACAACCCGGTTCATTAAAACTCATTGGATTTGATTTCCTAAGAAAATGCAAACAGTGTGGGAGGAAATGGCATTTAGTGTATGCCAGCAGAGTTAGTAAGACTGATAATGACTAAAATATTTTTAATGTGCTAGAGCTTGATTCACAAAGGCAGAAGTTAGAGAAATTTCATTTGTTGTTAATTAGCTTTTCCTGACATTCTGTCTTTATGATTAAGTAGTTTCTTTAGTTTGAAAATGGTTTGATTAATATCAGCTTTATTGGGAAAAACTTTGATCCTCTCTGGCCTGGCCTAGGTACCCCACCTGTTCATTTGAATATTAGTTATGGCTTCAATAGCTGATTGATAGTTTGGTTCTACAAGGAACCAGTTTAGGTTCTTATCTAAAGCCAGTAGGGCGAATATAACCTAAGTGGGTCAAATTCAATTTAAAAATCTTACTTGTTCTAGTCAAAAGGCAGTCAAAGGCAACTTGGTCTATAGGATGGCAGACTGGGAGGTATGGGCCAGATCTCACGCTATCACACCGTCAGCATGAACAGACATGGCACTGGGGAGGGCTGCAGTGCCTGGAGGCCGGCCTTTCTGTGGGGTCCTGCTTCAGAGCAGCTTCCCACAGTGCCCGTCACTGAGCCCAATTCCTCTGTAAAGATGCTATTTGACTCAGCAGCAGCCCAGGGAGTGGGAATAAGGCTGATGTGTGAGAACCATTCCTGTCTCCTGTGACAGCAAAGGTTGGCAACATTGTCGAGAAGCCTGAGCAAGTCTACTTTCTACAAGTAAAAAAACCCCAACCATCTCACAGTCATTCCTTTAACAATAAAACTAAACTACTCTGAAAAAGAATATATTTTGAAACCCTTTGCCACATTTATAAAAAGAAGAAAACACACACAAAAGATTTCAACAATTGAAAAAAATCCTTTAAAAACATTGTATCAACAACCTTCTTATTAAGAAATAAGAAACACTTGGTTTAAGACACTTGGTGACTTCCTTACATCATGCATCAGGGGATGGATACACACTGAGATTTTACTCCTGACATCTACTTGGTAAAAATGGTAGGAGTTCTGTCAACAAGGTAATTGTTTTGGAAAGAAGAGTTACAACTTTTTTTCCAAAATGTCAAAAAGAATAAGGATGTAAACATACATTACTTAAAATAGTAAGAACAATATTAATTCAGTTAAATAAATAAAGCGGCACCAACTTTATGGCAATTTTTCAACATAAAAATGTAGCTCAACGATATCTTAAAATATAGAATTGCTCCAAACAGAAGCAGTCATTCTTAGCACAACCAAGAGCATGAAGCAAAGTGCTGGGAGATGAAGCAGCTCTGCACTTGACCTTGTTCCTCTATGAGCAGAAATGCCGCCTGGGTCTTCTGGTCTGAAATATTCGCAATGAAGGGAAAGTCAGCTGCACTAAACACCAGGCTTAGGGCTGTCTTTTGTCATTTTTCTTTTTTCTTCAAGTGTGTGCTTAAATATTTTCTTTAGGGTGTTGTAAACTATGGGTCCATTTTCAGAATCAAAATGAACCTGTGACAAAGAAAATTTATATTCAGGACACTGAAACAAGAATTTTAACCAGTCTATTTTGGGAGAAAAGAAATGGGATGGGGAAAAAATAACACTTATTAGCAAAATTATATATAACATTTTTAAAATTAATTAACTTTTTAAAATCCTCACCCGAAGATATTTTCCAGTGATTTTTAGAGAGAGTGGGAGAGGGAAAGACAGAGAGAAATATCGATGTCAGAGAAACACATTGATTAGTTGCCTCCTGCATGCACCCAGACCAGGGCCCGGGCCAGGGAGGAGCCTGCAACCGAGGTATGTGCCCTTGACTGGAATTAAACCTGGGACCCTTTGGTCCGCAGGCCACACTCTACCCACCGAGCCAAACCGGTTAGGGCAAAATTATATATAAATTTAAAAGCATACATAATATGATAGGCCAGCGTGGCTCAGTGGTTGAGCGGTGACCTATGAACCAGGAGGTCACAGTTCAATTCCCGGTCAGGGCACATGATTATGTTGTGGTCTCAATCCCCAGTGTGGGGCGTGCAGGAGGCAGCCAATCAATGATTCTCTCTCATCACTGATGTTTCTATCTCTTTCTCCCTCTCCCTTCCCCTCTGAAATCAATAAAAATATATATTTAAAAGTATACACAATACATTTCTCACATTAATTTTAATTACATATTAGAATTGCTAATTACATCAATGACAAATTGATCAATGAAAACCCAAAGACTTAAATCTAGTGCCTGTATATGTAGTCTACTCACACACTGTCAGGAATCCGGTCGACACTGAGTGTGCAGTGTGTTTTGGAACCAGAACCCGATCACTGATGATATAAGGGCAAGGTCTCCTCATGAAAACAACGTGCACTAGCTACCAGTGTTGCACCGGGGTGGCCTGAACAGGAGCCTGGCCTTCCACCTGCCAGCCATGCAGCCTCGGGTCATCCCTGACCTCTCTATAAGAGGAGGCCACAATGCCCATCTCCTTAGGGTTTCGGTGAGTACTACATATGAGATCCTGACATGGGTGTGACACACATAAAAACCTATGTAGCCGCTTCCTTGGTGGGAAGGCACCATGTACACATAGGCAAACTATCTGCCCAAGTTCACTGTACTGCAGGGTTAGGAGTGATGCAGGATGGACAACTAGAGCAATGACCATGCTTCCACCCCGCCCCCCAAAGACACATGTGACTCCTGTGACAGGATGAGATCCCTTGGCCAGTGACCCCCTCCTCCTGCTCCTGGAGGGAGGGAGGGCTATCCCCTTGTGAAGGGCTGGGAAGCGTCTGGGATTTCACTCTGCTCACCTGCTGACATCTGCTGGCTTGGGGACCCTGGAAGGAGACACTAGACTGCTGGGCCAGAGACTAACAACCTTGTAACTTGAACAACATAATCACATGTGGGTTCCTTTGCCCTCCAGGTCACATGGGGGTGATGTGGAGGGCACAGGTGGACGCTGCACAAGCAGGGCATTTGCACCATAGCTGAGGATCTCAATGCGGGGCTGCAGCAAGCCTGCTGAGCTCTGCGTGAAGGGAGACACGGCCTTTTCTACATGGGAAGCCCAGGACGAGAGCTGTCACACACTGCTCCTATGATTGTGCACAGAGGGAAAGGCCCAAGGACTCTGTCCTAACATTTTTATGGACAGATTTGGAACAGCTGGTATATTTAACTCTTCACTAGTATCTCCCTCAAAGGCCAAAAGGAGTTGTGAAGAATTTTGGAGAGACCAATATTGAGTATCATTTTCAGTTAAATCAGACACTTATTTTTATCTTAACCATTCATTATATTGTCTATCATATTTACAGAAACTTACTAACATTAATAACAGTCTCCACTGTTTACTTTGGGAAGCACCAAACCACAGCCTTCCCCACACAGCAAGTAGCTTCTTGGTCTATGAAGGCCTATGAAAATGTAATAAAATATAGACATAAAGGATCATGTGACTGGGGTTTGCGCTGCTGACTCTGGAAACTTAGTGCCATAAAGCTCCAGATGAGGAACAAGAAAGCCTGCCGGAATAATATCACTTTGGAAAGAGTGGAGGCGGAGGAGACTGGTGAATTACCGATAATGACTGATATCATCATTAGTGTTTACCACAGACACCATCATTGAAATGCTGGTTTCTTTGTTTAATGACTTTTTCATATCATAAGTGAGAAGTACCAAAAAATTAGCTGAATGGGTAAGGGAAACCTCTTCACTTGGCAGGCACTGACTCTTCTTCAGCCAGGAAAGACTGCTATAAGCCAGAAGGATGTGCAGAGGAAGGAAACGTTTTTTACTCTCTGCTTAGGATTTGCCAACTAGGACACACTACCTGATCGTCAATGCTGGACACTGAATTCTCACTAGATGATTTCTTGTTTAGACCCAAGGTAGAACTGGCTCAACAACAAAATTCTCTGACTCCTACTAGCACATCATTTAAAATATTTTCTCAATACCCAACTGTTTCTCTTTATAAAAGCTCTTTGTTTCAATGTTCTCCTACAAAAAAACCCACAGGTCAGCTTTTTCTAATATCACTGTTAGAAAACGGGTAATTTTAGCCAAAAGTCTGCAACTACTTTTAAGAAATGTCAAACACATTTCCCCGAAGAGATGTGGCTAACAGTTTTATTTTAGAGGAGGCAGCTGACCTCTGGATTCTAACTTGCAAAGATCATGCTGCTGTGGTCTGAAGGAGGGAAAGCGCCACCCACCTTGGTGAAAGCTCGGATGGCGTGGGCCAGGACAGCTTCCTCCACATCCATGGGAACTGGCTGCAGGCTCACCAGGCAGTGCAACACGCAAAGAATAGTCTGGTGCTGGCCCTGTTTTTTGCAGAAATCGAAATCAAACAAGTTTTTTTGAAAAATGCCTCAAGAAATAAACTCAAAGCAAGTGGAGCGCCAGGAACTGGCATGTGACCAAGTGCTTATAACCTCCAACACTACACTCTCTACCAAGGGCTCTACCAGTGTTTACTGTTACGTGTCTGAATGCTTTCAGGAGCTGCTTAGTTATTACATGAAGCACAATTTCAAATGAAATGTTTTCCTTGAAGTGAACTGAAGGGATGATCCACTCTTATTGTTTCTGGACACAATGGCGTCAGTTGGGCTGTGTATGCTGACATGTAACGGCAACCAGGGACCTGCTCGCCCTGCTGCCTGCAGACACTGGAGGACAGCGGGGTGTCAGGAGAGACCGGGCAGCCCTCGGGAAGCCTGGGAGCTTAGGAGAAGGTCTCTGACAAAGCGTCCAGACTTGGTTCCTGGGGCTGCCCTTAGAGAAACAAAGGAGAAGCCCCACCCCTGCACAGTGAGCATCCCGTGCACATGGCCCTCAGAGCCACTGGCTGCACCTGGACATCTGCTCAAGCACACATGATCACAACAGTGACGCTGACAGAAGGAAACCCCTGACGTGATGCCAACGCCTACCCGTGGGCATGGAGTGAGTGACGATGGGAGCACACGCTGTGCCAGAACCGTGAGCGTGAATCCTGCTCCGCCACAGGCTGCGTGCCTGGGGCAGTTATGTCACCTTCCCTTTTCAGTAAAACGGATCCTCTACCTTTCCGGGCCAGGGGGATGGACAAAGGTGAACACAGAATCTACAGCTCAGCAAGGGCCTGGCCGCCACCACCCAAGAAGGGTAACTGCCTCAACCCTTCTCCAGGCTCATCTCTGTAATTTTCCTGCTGAGAGACCAGCCTAAGAGGACTCCCAATGCAGGAAACATCTCATCTTAAAGCCGTGCATCCACCACTGTGTGTCTGCATGTCTGCGTCCCCAGCAGTAGCGCAGATGTGGAAACGGGAGACACGGCAGCACAGTAGGTAACGCAAGGCTGATTATGAGATAATAGTTTCCTAAAATAAAAACAAAGCCTATTTTTAAATAAAATGTAACAGTTCTCTATGGTTAAAAAGATTAAATTGTAAGAAGGATCTACAATGACAAGTCAGTCTCCTTCCCTCCCTCCCTAGACCTATTGTCTCCTAGTACGTTCCCTAAGGCAATCACCATCATTATCTATCGATTTCTTGCTTTTCCTTTTATAGTCTTCCACCTTTTATACATGGACTACATACATATGTACATGACACACTTCCCTTTCACAGAAAATACAAATGAGTGCATGTTCCAACCTACCTCACAGCTCTTCACATTGTACACTTATGGTAAATGAGTAGAAACGAATACTTGAAAGTGAAAATGGTTAATTATAACATATCTGCACAGTGTTAGAGTATTACCTGTCCATCAAGTTAATATTTATGAAAATGTTACACTAAACATGGAAATATACATATGTTACAATTTTGAGCAAAAAATGAAGCATAAAGTTGTATATGAAATGATTTCTACCAAGTTAACATACGTGGTGGTAAGTCTGAAAGACGTGAAAATGTTTAAAGTGGCTCTCCTGGGATTATGGGCATTTCTCTTTTTATTTTTGTATCTTCTAAATGTTTATATTGGGTATTTCTTGGAAAAACTTAAACACAGAAACTTAAATTAGACCCAGATATGTGATTCCATATGAATTCCCTTTTTACAATGGTTTTTTTAGTGTGTGAACTTACATAATTAATTGCATCACTTGGTCCAGCAGCTACCTTACCTTCTCTAATAGAAACAGTGCGTCTGCAGTATCCGCACATCTGTCAGCCAACATGCTCACATCCGCTTGGGTTATCACAGGCTCCTTCAGCTGCTCCACCCACGACCACATCAAACTGCACAGGATGAAAGGGTCCCTCTCACCACATATTCTTTCCCAAGCTCCGTCTCGGGAATTTAGCTCTTTCTAAAAAGAAAGGAAGAAAAAAAGAGAAAGAGGGAGGAGAGATAAGGAAGAGAGAAGAGAGGGAGGGAGAGGAAGCAGGCTCCATCTGACATCTGATGAACCTCAAGCTATCCAGGAGGCACATTGGGTTGAGATATTGAACCTCTCTAAGCCTGTTTCCCTCTATGAAGTGCATCCCTGCCCCATAGGTGTTGAGCAGTCTGAGGCCTCCTAAAGCTCCCAGTGCAGAGAATGGCTTAGTTATTAACCTAAGCTTTCTACTTCATTGAAAAACCACAGCAACAGCCCAGGAAGGGAGCCTGCCTTTCAGGGTCTTGGGGAACAAATCAGAAATATTTGCTGCAATGAAGTAGAAAGGTAGATTAAAATTATAAATAAAAGAACATTTGCAAATTAACCTGGGATAAGGAAAAGCTTCTGACTGAAACTTTAAAGTGTATTCCCAAAAATGCCTAAAAGTTGATAAATGTACTTCTTTCAAATTCTTTAGAATCCTATGTAGCATTTAACAAACAATAAGCACTGTACCCTGAAATTTGATAGGGTGTAAACAACTAGGAAGTCTTGCCACTGCTCCACATGCCTGGAGATGATTTAGGCAGGTGATTTTAAAACTTTGCCTCACAGAGAACAGAGGAAAGTGAGATAAGAATTTTAATTTCTGACAGGACATTTCAGATTTATGTTTTAGTAAATGAAATATGCTTGCAATAGTAATAAGCATAGTAACCGCTACCATTCATTCATTCACCCATTCTGTAATTGTAGAACACTTTCCTTATGATAGGAACTCTGATACATGACTTACCTGATTCTACAGCAACCCAATTCCCTCTACCGACAAATGTACTGGGGCTCAGGAAAGATAAAATAACTTGCCCAGGAGCCCAAATCGAGAAAAGGGCAAAACAGGCATTCCCACCAGGTCTACTCCACCCAGTCTGTGATGTTTCTTCATGCCATCAGGGTCCTCTGGCATAAATAAGTCAACTTGAGAAAACAGGCTGGGCAGAAATGACAAAACTCAAAGACCCTCTTATTAAATGACCGTTACATCAATATGTTTTCTGAAATCTTCAGTGGGATTAGGAAAGACATAAGAATGATGAAAAGTATTAAACACATGAGCTGTATCTTGCTCTGGGGCATTTGGGCCATGTGACTGCAAGCATGTCATGTGATCCCTGGGACCCATAGTTCCCCCATCTGTGATACTTAATTTATAAGGACTATATAGATTAACAAAGAACCTGTGAATAATATCATCTGCCTCAAAGTATTCCTGTGAAATCAGGAGATAAAAGACATGAAAGGGCCTAGTATAGGGACAAGGCGCATTATGCCATTTAAATCATGTTCATTTTACTTTTTCTTTTAAATGATTTTTTATTTTTCATTATAGTTGATGTACAATGTTAGTTTCAAGTGTACAGCCCAGATGAGACCTTTATAACTTACAAAGTGATCACCTTGATAAATCTAGTACCCATCATACACCACACAGTATTGACTATGTTCCCTATGCTGTACTTCCCTGTGACTACTTGTAACTACCAATTTTTACTTCTTAATCCCCTCACCTTTTCCACCCAGTCCCCCAAGTCCCCTCTCCTCTGGCAAGCATCAATATTCCCTGTATCAATGAATCTGTTTCTGTTCTGCCTGTTCTCCTTTTCTGATTTCACATACAAGTGAAATCGTCTGACATTTGTCTTTCTCTGTCTGGTTTATTTCACTCAGCACAACACCCTCTAGGTCAACGGTTCTCAACCTGTGGGTCTCGACTCCTTTGGGGGTCGAACGACCCTTTCACAGGGGTCGCCTAAGACCATCGGAAAACACATATATAATTACATATTGTTTTTGTGATTAATCACTGTGCTTTAATTATGTTCAATTTGTAACAATGAAATTGGGGGTCACCACAACATGAGGAACTGTCTGTATTAAAGGGTAGTGGCATTAGGAAGGTTGAGAACCACTGCTCTAGGTCCATCCATATTGTTATAGATGGTAAGATTTCATTCTTTTTTTATGGCTTAGTCATATTCATTGTACGTATTCACCACTTCTTCTTTATCCATTCATTTGTTGATGGACACTTATGTTGCTCCATATCTTAGCTACTGTAAATGCTGCTGCAATGAACCTATGGATGTATACATCTTTTTGATTTAGTGCTTTGTGTTACTTTGGATAAATACCCAGAAGTGCAATTGCTGGGTTCTTCCTTGTCTTTTGTTATAACCTTTGTTTAAAGTCTATTTTGTCCAGTGTAAGTTTTGCTACCCCAGCTTTTTTTTCTTCCCCATTTCTATTTTCATGAACTATCTTTTCCACCCCTTTATATTCAGTCTGTGTCTGTCTTTCGATCTGAGGTGAGTCTCCTGTGGACAGCATATGTTTGGGTCTTGTTTTGTTATCCATTCAGCCACCTGATGTCTTTTGATTGAAGCATTTAAACCATTTAAAGTAATGGACAGATATATATTTCTTGCCATTTTATTATTCATATTTTTTATCTTTTTTTTCCTTCTTCTTAAAGGAGACCCTTTAACATTTCTTATAATACTGGTTTGTTGGTGATGAAATCCTTTAGTTTTTTTCTTGTATGGGAAGCTCTTTGTATCTGTCCTTCAATTCTAAATGATAGCTTTGCTGGGTGGAATAATCTTGGCTGCAAGGTCCTTGCTCTTCATCACTTTGAATATTTCATGCCAATCTCTTCTGGTCTATAAAGCTTCTGTTGAGAAATCAGCTGACAGTCTTACAGGAGCTCCCTTGTAAGTAACTAATTGCTTTTCTTTCTCTCTCTCTCTCTCTCTCTCTTTTTTGACTACATAAAATATTTTTTATTTATGTCAAAAATGTACCTCTAACAGGCAAACTACAAACTGGGGAATTTACCTGCAAAACACATGACTAAGAAGAACCTATTTAAAATTCTTACAAATTAGTAAAAGACAAGACAAGCATCTCAATGGCAAAAGCCTCATAGACATAATCCACAAACTACAAAATTAATAAAGAAAATTTTAAACATACTAAGTTTTGCCTATCACAATGACAAAGAGAGAAGAGAGAACACAGCCAATGGTGGTATGTAAAGTATAAAACACCAATTATAAACGTTTTGTTAGCAACATGACAATATATACCTTTTGACAGTACATACTTCTGAACGTTTTCTAAGAAAAATGAAAATGTATAAAGATTTAGTTAGATTACTGTGGCCAATAATAATAGGCTAAATAAATTATGGTAAACCCATTTAATGAAATACTGTGCACACATTAATGTTGCTGAAATATGACATGGAAAGACATTCACCACTTAAATTTTTAAAAAGTCTTCAATGGAGGCCACAGAACAGTGTAAGCAGGGCAAACAAGTTGTTTAAAATATAAAATGTGGCCGAAACCGGTTTGGCTCAGTGGATAGAGCGTCGGCCTGCAGACTGAAAGGTCCCAGGTTCGATTCCGGTCAAGGGCATGTACCTGGGTTGCGGGCACATCCCCAGTAGGAGATGTGCAGGAGGCAGCTGATCGATGTTTCTCTCTCATCGATGTTTCTAACTCTCTATCTCTCTCCCTTCCTCTCTGTAAAAAATCAATAAAATACATTAAAATAAAATAAAATATAAAATGTGTACCGAGAAAGTCTAAGAGGATAGACATCAAAGTATGATGTTTTCATTTGTCTGCATTTCTACAATGTGCACAGATTACTTGTTTGTTTTTAAAAGAAGTTACTGAAACTTGAGTGCAGTAGAAAAATCCTAATTTCAAAGCATCACAGTTTGAACTGAATTGAATAATTTCAGGGGTTAAATGCACCTGTTCAAAATTAAAAGTTCACCATTCTGTTTGGAACAATTTTTGAGAACCAAATGGTCCTATAAGTAAGGAAACAGATGTAAAATGACAAGAGAGCAACTGACAAAATGACCATAAGCTTTGTTCCAATGGTTATTGCAGTATAATAAATAAAATGACAATTAACCCAAACCACCTTTATTTTAGTCTTTAATGTTCTTTTCCTTCCAAGTTAAACATGATTAACTTAAAAAATGGCATTTAAATGCCTCTTCAAAGCATTCCCCTTTAACGGGAAACGTGGCTTCACAAAATCTAGATAGTGAAAGGTTAAAAAAAATGATATTTTGTTGTCAGTATAAGACAAAACAGAATCTAACGTAAGTCAAAGAAATCCATTCATACTTCAGGTCCTTCTCCTCCAGGAACCAGCATTGTTATATTATTTCTATTCAGCAAAATCTGGCCTAATTTAGTGATCCTTCTTCATTCTGGTGTGATTTAAAACTCAGTGACATCTTCTAGTACCATATTGACAAAGTCATCAAATCCTAGAAGTGTGCCAACAATTTCCTTATCACTCTTCATCGCGATTTGAATTCTTGATCCTATACACTTGTCCACAAGCTCTAGGCAGTGGTTCTCAACCTTCTGGCCCTTTAAATACAGTTCCTCATGTTGTGACCCAACCATAAAATTTTCGTTGCTACTTCATAACTGTAATGTTGCTACTGTTATGAATCGTCATGTAAATATCTGATATGCAGGATGGTCTTAGGCGACCCCTGTGAAAGGGTCGTTCGACCGCCAAAGGGGTCGTGACCCACAGGTTGAGAACCGCTGTGAGAGAGGCATCAGCTGCAATGGGTTAGTGGTAGCGTTAGCCGCCATGGCAACACTGGAAGTGCATCCTAATTGCTTTTCTCTTGCTGCTTTTAAGATTATCTGTCGTTAATCTTTAACATTTTATTTATTTTTGTTTTATAGCAGCTTTATTTATAATTGCAAAAACTTGGAAGTAACCAAGATGTCCTTCAGTAGGTGAATGCATAAATAAACTTTGGTATATCCAGTTAATGGAATATTATTTAGCACTTAAAAACTCATGAAAAGCTATGAAGGAACTTTAAATGCACATTACTAAGTGAAAGAAGCCAATCTAAAATGCCAACATACTATATTAACCCAACTATATGACATTCTGGAAAAGGCAAAACTATGGAGACAGTAAAAAAGATGAATGGTTGCCAGAAGCAGTGGGGATAAGCAATGAATAGGTGGAGCATGGAATATGTTTAGGGCAGTGAGAATATTCGGTATAATACATAGTGATGAATACATGTCATTATGTATCTGCTCAATGTACAATAAACACCAAGAGTGAATCATAATGTAAACTATGAACCCCGGGTGACCATATGTCCATGTACTATCATAATGCCACAAAATTCAGAGTTTACACCATAATTCATCAATTGTAACAAAGGAACCACACTGGTGGGGGATGTTGATTATGGGGAAATTGTATTTGTGTTGGGGGAAGTGGGTATGTGGGAACACTTTATGTTCTGCTCAACTTTAGCTATTTTAAAAAAGTTGTCTGAAGTCAGCACAAGTAATACTGAAAAGTTGCTGCTCAATGGTTGAGTGTCAATCTATGAACCAGGTCAGGGCACATGCCCCGGTTGTGGGATCAGGAGGCAGTCGATCAATGATTCTCTTTCAATCATTGATGTTTCTCTCTCGCTCTCTCTCTCTCTCTCTCTCTCTCTCCCTCCCTCCCTCCCTCACTGAAATATAGTCCAATAATGTTGAAATAATGAATGTACTGAAAACAAAAATGATAGAGCACTTTGGTGACACCCAATAGAATAAATTTGATTGACTAAATAAAGTGATTGTCTTTTCACCCTCATTTTCAAATGCCTCTGCACCATGATATTACTGGCAGAGATGAGAGCAGGAAAGAGATAAAGAAGAAAATAAACCTGTGTGATGAAAGAAAAGGTATCATAGAAACGAGCGTTGTATATGAAGCAAAAGTAAAAAAAAATAAAAAGGCACATATCAAAAAAAGACATGAATAGATGAACAAAAGTCAGAGTGAATCCAGAGTAACTTGACAACATAATGAAGAGGCATTCACATTTCCCCGATTAATAAATGGTTCTATTGCCCTAGCCAGCATGACTAAGTAGTTAGAGCATTGGCCTGTGCACCAAAGGGTCAAAGGTTCAATCCCCAGTCAAGGGCATGTACCTCGACTGCAGGTGATCCCCAGCTGGGTCAGGGTGCATACAGGAGGAACCAATCGATGTGTCTCTCTCACATTGATGTTTCTCTCTCTCTCTCCCCCTCACCTCCTTCCACTCTCTCTAAAAACACAATGAAAAAAATATCCTTGGGTGAGGATTAATAACAACAAAATGGTTCTATTAACTTTTTCTGATGGGAATCCTCACCCAAGGATATTTTTCCATTGAATTTAGAGAGCGTGGGAGGGGGAGAGAGAGAGAGGGAGTAACATTGATGTGAGAGAGCCACATCGATTGGTTCCTCCCCATATGTGCCTGACCAGGGCTGGGGATCGAGCCTGCAACCAAGGTATGTGTCCAGAACTGAACCCGGGACCCTTCAGTCTGTGGGTTGATGCTCTATCCACTGAGCTAAACTGGATAGGCTGATGATCTATATATTTTTTAAAATATATTTTTATTGATTTTTTACAAAGAGGAAGGGAGAGGGACAGAGAGCTAGAAACATCGATGAGAGAGAAACATCAATCAGCTGCCCCCTGCACACTCCCCGCTGGGTATGTGCCCGCAACCAAGGCACATGCCCTTGACCAGAATCGAACTTGGGACCCTTGAGTCCGCAGGCCGATGCTCTATCCACTGAGCCAAACAGGTTAGGGCTGATCTATATTTTTTAAAATTGAAAACTGTAATGAGGAAAAGCTGGACATAATAATTGAGAAAATGCTATGTAATTTTTTTCATATAAAAATGGCAGCTCAGTAAACGATCAAAAATACTTTTTAAGATGTTCTGAAGTTGTCAGGCACTGGGAACACCTTGTCCGCCAAGTGCAATTCTAAACGGGTAGTTAAGCCACAGGTGCAAATGCATCAGCTGAATGTATGACTACTTCTTATTATTTTCTTCTTAAATAATAGGCAATCCAATGTGAACTTTTCACATTCCCCACAAACATGGACTCCATATTTCTTAGAAAGCACTGAGATAAGGCTCCATTTGATGTAGGGTTTTTCCTAAATGCTTATCTGGGTCTAAACCCAAAGCTGCTACTTTTATGATGATTGCCTGAATGTTAGAGCCTGTCATCGCTCAGAGCAAATTTTGGTTTCTCTACCAAAGGTAAGCTAAAGGCTGAAAATTAAGCCTTTACACACATTTTCTACTAAACATGCTGATAACCAGAAAGTACAGAACCTACTGACATTCCTTCCGCTTCTTTTTCCTGAAGTTTCAAAGCTCATGGAGATCTTCAGCCTCATCACCTTCACACTTGGTGTACACTCATCCTGTACCCACACTCCTTTCTCTTATGGTACGGCAACAGAGGGGGAAGAGCCATTGCTTCTTCATACAAATCAATGGCATGCGGACCCACTGTCTGATACATGTAGCTATCCAGTTCACCTGACCCCACTTGGTTTTCAGCTGGTCTTAGATTTGCTAAAACAACAATCTAATGCACAGCAGCAATGCACTGCATCGTATTGTAACAGTTGTCCTTCCCACCACCGATCAGAGCTACAACCCTCCTGCTGGGCGCAGTGCACAGGCATAGTGGGCCTAACCTTCAGCATTTAAATTATGATGAGTCTTGGTGTGGGCCTATTTAGGTTCATCTTGGTTGGGGCTCTCTGTACTTCCTGGACTGGTATGTCTATTCCCTCCACCAGGTTAGGGACGTTTTCCATCATTTTCTGAAACAGGTTTTTAAACCCTTGGTCTTTCTCATCTCCTTCCAGCACCCCCATGATGTGAATGTTGGTATACTTGAAGTTGTCCCAGAGGCTACTTATACTATCCTCACTATTTTGAATTCTTCTTTTTGCTGTTTGATTGGGTATTTTCTGTTTCCTTATCTTCCAAATTGCTGATTTGATCCTCTGCTCATACTCTACTGATTACATGTAATGTATTCTTCATTTCTGACTGGTTCTTTCACATTTTCTCTCTCCATTTTTATGCTTATCTCTTTGTTGAAGTTCTCACTGAGATCACTGAGCATCCTTATAACCAGTGTTTTGAACTCTGCATCTGGTAGATCGCTTGTCTCCATTTTTGTTTAGTTCCTTTTTCTGGCATTTTGTTCTTTCACTTGGGATGGTTCCTAGTCCCCTCATTTTAACTGCTTCCCTGTGTTTGTTCCTATGTGTTAGGCAGAGCTGCTGTCTCCTAGTCTTGGTGCAGTGGATTATGTAGCAGGTGTCCTAAAGAACCCAGTGGCACAGCCTCTCCGGTGTGTCCGTGTGAACTGTGTGCACCCTCCTGTTGTAATGTATTGCTATTGGTATGTCAATGGGAAAAACTTACCCACAGGCCATTTTGCCGTAAAGACTGGCCATGACCTCTATGGAGGCTCTGCTGTGCAGGGGCTGACCCCATGGAGCAGGATTTGCTTCAGTGGGGCTCTGATGCCCACTGAGACCAACCACATTTTGAGTGTGGTTGAGTGTCACTTATGGAGGTGGTTGGGTGGTGCTTTGGCGTGTTCTGAAGCTGTCCAACAGGTGTGCTAGCTCTGGGGCCTCCAGAAGGTGCAGGGCAAGGTCAACTGCTGCCTATGCCCTGCCCAGGGCCACCGGACATGAGCTACAAAGCGATCTGCAGATGGCTGCTACTTATGCTAGGCTTGAAGGTGATTGGGAGAGGCCAAGCTCCCTACCAAGGCTGGCTGCCAATAGTGTCAAGTTAGGGGCCACTTAGCAAGAGGTATGGGGCATGCTGAGGCCAGATGCTGCTTGTTTGAGATTTTAGGAAACTCTGCAGCATGAGCCAAGACAGGCTGTTAGTATAGAAAAGCCACTGGAAACAGCTTGGGTGGGCCTGGAATTTGGGTGGAGCAGGGTCTCAGGGAATCACCAGGGAAGAGCAAACAGTGTTAGCCAGGTTGATGGAGACTCAGATATGATGTCCACTTGCAGGCTCTATGGGGGAGGGCTCAGCAAAGGAAATATGGTCTCTGACAGCACTTCTGTCTAGGGGAAAGCTGCCCCTCCAGCCCTTGCTCGCTGTAGTTCCTCCCTGTATGTTCCTGGCACATTTCAAGCTGCTGTGAGTCTAAGTCTATGCACAGGCCCTCTAAGTGGAATGCCTGGGACTCCAGGAGCCCTCCATCTCATTTAGTCACCATCTGTGCTGGATTAACAGCCAGAAGTTATGGGAACTCCTCCTCCTAGACTGGAATATAGGACTGGTGGAATGTGGTGTGGGGCTAGGCCCCTTGCTCCTCAGGGGGAACCTCTGCAGTGGAGATATCCCTCCTTATTTAAAACTGTCACACTATGGGTGTAGGACCAACCTGTTCTGTTCTGAGTTCTGCCCCTGCTACCAGTCTTCACATGGCTTCTTCCTTATATCCTTAGTTATAGGAGTTCTGTTCAGCTAGGTTTCAGGCGGTTTTGAATGATGGTTTTTCTGTAGTTCAGTTGTAATTTTGATGTGATTGTGGAAGAAGGCAATTACCTTCTGCCATCTTGACCAGAAGTCCTCTTAGTTTACTCTTTCCAGAATTCAATTAATTTGTTTTTATTACTGAAAGCCTTATAATAAACTCTAAGAAAGAAAAAAAAGGCAAACCTATCCAAACAAAACAGTAGTATTTACCTCTAGAAAATGCTTTCATATATGTTACATGTTGAAACAATGTGGCCCATGTACCACACTGAGCAGTGTGGGCACAGAGGGGGCTGGCCCATGAGGGGCATGAGCTGTCACACTGAAAGCTAAAGGGTCTGCTGCTAGCTACCATGACATACAGCAACGCAGCAGCAAGACCTGGCCACTGGGTGGAAGGCTTGTTCAGGTATGAGTAGGGAATAAAGAACACGCTCCATGTTGAAAAAAAACCAACATCAACCCACCACATTTAACTATTGACTAAGCAAACCAATTCTGATGGTGAAAGTGTGTGAGGTGCTCTCCTCTCATCACACAGTTATAAGCTGACGCGAGGTTCCATGTCTATTTTCCTTCCTCTGCAGCAGGAAGGTTCTGGCCTTCCTCAAAAGCGTACACACCTTGCTTAACTAATGGCAGGATATAGAAGAGCCGCTATACAAATAACTTGTAGTTGATTATGGGCTAACAAGTCAAGATTTCACTAAGCCAGGTCTCCCTGGGTCAGCCCCACATTGGGCAGTTGATCTGTTCTGATAACTAAGTTTATAAGGCCTGCCTTTCCTCTAGATCAGCTGCTCATTCAGGGCAGAGAGTGTGGTTGATTTAAGACTGTCTTTCTAGTGAAAGTACTACTCAAAAAAGGGTTAAAATTTTAAATTTCAAGTAAAAGCCAAGAAAGGGACCCAAAAGACCTAACCTCAGAAACCCACGGCACACAGGTACTCTGTAGTTGCTTCCATTTGCTTTCCAGATCTGACAGGAGCCACTGGGGCAGGACCGGGGAGTCTGCAGAGGGAATGCTGAGCAAATGGCATCTGTCATGCTCCCTCCAGACCTCACTCAACACTTGTATGGATGACCTTTGTAAAAGAATCTTCTCTGATTTCATTTATGGGTCAGTGTTCTCACTGCTAGGCCTTGGGTTGGCCTAGAGATGTTTCAGGTCAGTTTACAGCTGTCTGCTATGGCCTGTACATCTGCCTGTCAGTCTATCCCACAAACCCAGCAAGAAAGAAGGAAGCTACTAATATCAGTCCTATCCACGCCTCTCTCACTCAGGCACCCTGCCAGTGCTAAGTGCTTTCTTCCACAGGAGACTGAAGAAAGTCTGTCATTTCTATGACATCGGGCTCCGATTACAGCTGAGAAACCTGAAGTTCGAAAGTATTATAACAAACATGTCTTCATAATTATACAAGTAAATTTGGGAAAATGAATGATGTTTTTGCATATGTAATTAAGTGAAATGCAAATACCTGCCACATTTCTACCTTCCTTTTTACTTCCTCCTTTTCTGCAAACTCACTTAAGTTTGCCAGGGCTTTGGCTGCCAGTATTCTCCTTTCTTCAACACTCAATTCAGACTGTAGAGCAGTGTGTGGAGCGACTTCAGGCACATCTTTGCTGCTCTGTGTTTTAGGTCCAACCGAGGACTGTGCTTTGGGGCTGGAGCCATAGTCCACAGGACTGCTGCGGCCACCATGAACTTCACACTGACATGGGGTCCCTTGCTGGGGAGAACAGTGTGGTTTTTTGGGGATATCTGCAACGTTGGGTGTAACTGGTTCCCCAGGGTTGGATGAACCTGAAACACCTGAAGAGAAGGTTCTACTTCGCTGCACTTCCTTTGGAATATTCTTCCTTTGGAAAATTGGTGACCCGTCATCTTTCAGTCGTTCTAACCCTCCAAATTTAGTTGGATTCCAGAAAGAAAATGTATTGTGGACCAGCATTTCCTTATTGAAATCCAGCTGTGGAGTCTGTGGGGTGTCACAGTGGCCTGTGGGCATCCGCTGCCTAGGGATGTGGCAGAATGAGATCTGAGCAGATGCTGTCCACGGGGTCCCTGACTGCTCCAGAAGTGACTCGGCTCTCTGTAAATCTGAGTCGCTGTAGCTGAGTTGCCTTTTCAGGTGAGTCAGGGGCTGAAGGCACTCCACATTCCGTCTCTTCCACAGAGGGTCAAACTCTTGCTCACTGGAAAGAATCATATCCTGATTCTCAACGTCTGCCGCCACTGCAGTGGGAGTGAAGGAGTCCGATGCCTCACTGTCGTGCCTCAGTAACTCTCTATCCAGCTGCATTGTGACCACCTCCGAAACAGTCTTTTCAATTTCGGCTGAGAGGCCAGGCGCTTCTACCACTTCTGTCACTATGGGCCTGTTCTCAGCTAAGTCGAGCAGCAATTTGCACACAAGGTGGATAATTTTTGGCACGTGTTTCAGAAGTCGCGCCTCATAACCATGAAGTAGATGCCGCTGGCGAGTCAGGTACTGTGTTAAGGTGACAGCATGTGCTTTGGGGTCACAGCAAGAGAATATGTTGCGAAGAGGAATCAGAAACTGAGTAAATTCCCTCACACACAGTAGCTGTCCTCGAGTCTGAATGGAATTGGGACGCTTTGCCCGAACAAATATAATGGCTTGATCAGCAGTCATTCTTGTTGCAAAAACTAAGTAACAAGCTATTAAAACACCTACATGGTGAAGAAGAAAAAACTAGATGAGAAAAGCTTATATATATTTTTATTTATCACTCTCAGATGATTTAAATTTTATATGTGTTTAGAAACCATATAAATAGGAAAACGTTTTAAGGATAACATAACTTTGTAACTTTTTGCAAAGGTGCTTATATATTTATTTGTCTCTATGGTACCCCTTGCCTTGACTGAGAACACTCAGTGCCCACTGTACCCAGAGGAAGCACAGAAATTGTCGCAGTGAAGCTAAGTGTGGAGTAAGGGGAGATGACGGAGTAATGGTGGAGTGAGTGGGGGATGACTAAGTGTGGAGTAACCGGGGATGACGGAGTAATGGTGGAGTGAGTGGGGGATGACTAAGTGTGGAGTAACGGGGGATGACGGAGTAATGGTGGAGTGAGTGGGGCATGACTAAGTGTGGAGTAAGGGGGGATGATGGAGTAATGGTGGAGTGAGTGGGGCATGACTAAGTGTGGAGTAACGGGGGATGACGGAGTAATGGTGGAGTGAGTGGGGGATGACTAAGTGTGGAGTAAGGGGGGATGATACAGTAATTGCGGAGTGAGTGGGGCATGACTAAGTGTGGAGTAAGGGGGGATGATGCAGTAATTGCGGAGGGAGTGGGGCATGACTAAGTGTGGAGTAAGGGGAGTCAGCGTGGAGTTGGGGGGAATCACTGAGTGTGAAATAGGGGAATGACTGAGTAATTGGGGAGTAAGGGGAGGTGATCTAGCATGTTTATCCTCTTATGCTCAACTCTAACATGGGAGAAATAAAATCCCGCTTCTATTTCCCATTTAACAGTTTCTGAAAATTTCCATCCAATGGATCCATACACTGCCTTTGCCATCAGTTGCTGGAATATTCCTGCCTGGCATTCTGCCAAACTGGACATTTTTAAATTTGGGAAGCATTCACATTCACAATCTATTTTTCCCCCTGACAATTCTTCTTATAGACTTGTCTCTACATGAATATGTGTTTTTTTCCATACCATGATATAACACTATATTGCTATAAGCACTTTACATTAAGGGAAACAGTATAAACATTATACATTCCCCTAACGAAGCTCCTGAGCAGGTGGGAGACTCCATGGCAGGTACACAGGTACACTATGGCCAGAGTCAAGCTCAGGTGTCTGGTTGAACCAAATGGTAATGAAGGTTCCAACTCATCAGTCTTTATTTCTGTCCAATATCAGCATGGCACTGAGATTCTGCTGCCTGTTTAAGTAAAATAATTGATTTTTATGTAGAATTCTAGGCATGGATAGACTCTCCTTCACAAACAAAATTCGGACAGTTATGAATTTAAATCTTGGCCCTTCCACTTACTTGATGTAGCAAATTGCTTAGTCTTTTCAAAACTCACATTGTTGCTAAAGATTTATTAAGACAGTAAGTGTAAAATGCGTAGAACAGTAGGTAAAACAATGCTTGCTATTTTCATTATTATTTTTAAAGACATTGGATATTAAAAATATTATTCTTTATATGTTTAAATATACCACAAGGCAATAAAACAACCTCCTAGAATTTACCTGTTCGACCAAGCCCTGCATGACAATGGATAGCTACTTTTCCTTCTTGTAAGGCAAATGTCATCACCTTCACCATATCTAAGATGGTGGTAAGCGACGCTACACCATAATCCTTCCATCCGAAATTGTAGAAATAAACTGGGCAATGAAAAGAGAATAGGAAAAAAGCATCAACATACAGGAAAGATATTTGCAAGGATATGTGAAGAAAGTGAGTGAATTCATGAAGAGTAGAAAACTGTAAGGCACGCAGATCTTACTAGATGTGTAGGCCTAGAATAATAGGCTTTTTACATTTCCAGTAAGTTTATTGTTAACATTTCTTACAAAGCACATTCCCTATTACTTAAGGCATTTCCTGCTGAAACTCAGCCAGAAAGAATTATGGAAAAGCAGGATTGCAAATTAATAAAGTCAGTAATCTACACCCAAATGCCTCAGCTCTGGAGAGAAAGCATAATCCTGGTTAAGCATAGTCGAAATGACTGATAAACGGCAGAAGATGGTACAGATTTTTCCACCCAGTGGGGAAAAAAGAGCTAGATAAAAACTTCTTTAAAAAAGTTCTAAAATCGCACAGGTTGATCCTTTCTAACCTGGTGGGATCCCACCCCAAAGTTCTCATGACTAAGGAGCTTCTGAAAGTGTCACATAAGGAATCCTAGCATCCTACCCAGGGGCAGAACTGCTGTGCCGAAACAAAAGCATCAGCGAGTCCTGGGTTCCAATCCTGCTAACACAGCTAGGCTGTGTGACTGTGGGCAAAGCAGAATTTGCTAAGCCTGGGTGAAGCAGAAACAGCTATGTTACTAGACTGCTTTAAGGATAAAATGAGATAACAGGTCTGACATACTGTGAATGTTAATGCAATCACTAATCAAATGTTACCATTATTTCTACAGGGTCTCCTTTCAAGGTCCCTCTCACAGAAGAAGGAAGCCTGCCCTTTCAACAGCAATACCACAGAAGAATGGCAGCATTCTTTAAAGTGAGCTCATCTTCATGTTTAGGAGCCCTACTACTGCACAGTTATTTCCATCACCTTTAAAGCTAAGAGCTGAGCAGACCAAAGTCTCTGAGTACTGTCTTGGTAACTCACGGAGAGAAGGGTGGAAGGACTTACTGCCAGCCTCCATGAAAGCCTCAGGAAGGTACGTGAAACCACTTTCTTGTTCCAGAGGGTTCCCACAGCTGGCATGCTCACCAGGCCGCTGCAGGTTAATGACTGTTTTTAAGCCATGGCTTAAAAGAAAAAGAAAAGAATGAGTCATACTGGGAATTAACTAGCATTTAAAAAAAAAGTAATCACTTTTAGCATTAATAAACAGTATGAATTATTCTCAAATATCTTATTTGAAATACGTTCTTTACACTTATTGATAAAATGAAAACACTTTTCCATCGATGCCAAAAGCAATGGAAGAGAAAACATGAGCTGGATTATTAAAGTGTATGAACAATATGACATTTTACCTCCGAAACTGCTCGATGACGCAGTATTTCTCAAGGAGCTCAGTGGACGGGCGAGCCATGGCCAGGATGTTATCAGTGATCCTACAGATGGGAGAAAAGACTGGTGAAATCACAAAACCTAGACCATTCCAGCTCCATGGACTGAGAGCATGGTAACTAGCCACTACTTTTTTTTAGGATTTCAAAAACTCTGTAAGATAAAAATCTCCTTATCCAAATCTGGCCTAAATTTTGCATTATGATTAGGGCTCTAA
Source organism: Myotis lucifugus (assembly GCF_000147115.1). Lineage (NCBI taxonomy): Eukaryota > Metazoa > Chordata > Mammalia > Chiroptera > Vespertilionidae > Myotis > Myotis lucifugus. The sequence continues at coordinate 290,918 of NW_005871680.1, read as the reverse complement.
AAAAAAAACCCTACCTAGCTGCTTAAATCTCTGGGAAAATTCCAGGGCCTAAGTATGGACTGCAACAAAACATTTTCAAGGACACTCAAGAGATTCTAGTGGACATGATGGAGAAACCTCAACTGCGCAAAGGTGAGGTTCATTATCCATAAGTTTTTAACCAAGTGAGGGGGACAACAGGAGGCATTTTCAGTTCTTGAGCTATCTGCAGTTCAGCTACCTATGTGTTAAATGGAATAAAAACACCTCCTTGGACGGTTGGTGTAAGAATTCAACATGAAACAGATGTAAAGTCTTCAGCAAAAATCCCCACACATGGTTATTAATAAATGCTGAGTTATTGCAATTTAGCAAAAAATAAGATTTCTGGAATCAGTTGGGCCTGGTTTCAAATGCTGTCTTTTCTACTTTCTAAAAGCTGTGTAGCACATTACTTAGTTTCTCTGGACCTCAATTTCTTCACCAATAAAATGACTTTACCAATGCCTACTTCACAATAGTTTGAGGAAGAGGAGGTAATAATTTGAAAGTGTCTAGCACAGTGCCTTGCCTGTAGCCAAATGCATGTTTATTGACTGCACAAACGGACGGAGACCTAAGAAATGGCTACGTAAAAGGCACACCAGGCAGTCTACCCAAAGATGTGGGTCACATGACCTGAGAGGAGTGACATTAAATAAACAGGGCAGGATCCGAAAAGATACCAACTCCCCCCCCACCCCCGGCGTAATGCCTGAAATTCAACAGGGCTCCCCAAAACGTTGGAACCCCCAAGATTTAATAGTACTTGGTATGAGATGAGGAGAGATGTAACATGATATCAGCAGAGGCAAAACAAAAGATTCCGATGGTTCAGTAAAAAACAAATAAAAATATTAATGTGGCCTTAAGCTGCATTATTAGAAATTACATCAGGAATAGTGTTGGCTTTCTCACAAGGTTCTTTAAGAAAGACAGTGACGGACTAGAATATGATATGCAGAACAGTGACAGTGGACCCCCAACATTATCAAAATCCATGTACCCAGCAAATCCAGTATGAAAAAGTATGGGTTGCAAGTTAAGAGACTCTGGTCAACAAATTATCTAATTTGTAAATGGATTCTTGCTATATACATTGGTTCATCACTAGAATTCTTTAAACAGTGATTTTCAAATGGGATTTGGTCTGATTATCAAAACTTTTCAGGTATCACTAAATTGAAAAGGTCTACTTGACAGTTTACTATTAATAAACCATAAAAAATGCAAGCATTTTATACTGCCCACTGAACTCACAACTTGGACCACTCCTATTGAGGCAGGCTGAAGATGTATTTGAGTGAAAGTGGGTCCTTTCACACAGAGAATAGGACCAAAATTAAAGTAAGGTTAAAGCTTACCTGTATGAAATTAGAAACTACCTCATAATTTTTCAAATTTATAGCTTAGCATTTTTATTTTTTCTAGCAATTTCTGAAATTTAAGAGCTATCTAGTTACCATTTCTTTAAGATATTTACATACATTATTTCACTTAATTAAAAAAAGACCCCATGGCATTGGTTATATTATTTCCATTTCACAGATGAGAAAACTGAGGTTCAGAGTGCCTACGTGAGTAGGCCACAGCTTGTCAGGCAGCAAGAGATGGGAGGTAAGGTTCTGACTTCAAAACCCCATACATCCTCTTCCATGGCCTCCTGCCACCCAGCACCACATACATCTTCACTACCTTTTTCAACTTAGCCGCAGGGAAGAGCTACAGCAGACTGACAGAATCACTCACCAGGACGAGTAGATCCCCTTAATGGCCTGCTCCTGCTCACTCCAGCGGGCTGGATTTTCATATTTGCAAGCTTTGCCCCCACAGGCCATGGAGCAGGCCATGTGTCCAGGAATGACATGCCGTAAACGCTCTCCGACTTTTGTATACTTTGGTGTTGGACGTCCTGAATTGCCTAGAACATGCAGGAAGGGATTTGAAACTCCACACTCCAAACAGAACAGCGACCTGGGAAACGGCTTCCATTTTATCTCAGATTGCAGATGAGGAGCTGGTGCTGACCACCCTTTACTGTGTCAAGATTAAATCCATTTCCATTGCATCTAAGTTCACTATCTCTTAATGTAGGAAACTCTTTCGTACACATCTCCACATGTCATACTGGTCACAAAGAGAAGAAACCATAAAAGCAGATCTTTTATAAGGGAGTGAGGTTTGTTCAGAACTACATTTTTAAAGAAAAAACACACAACAGTCAATCATTTTATCTATTATATATCCACTGAAACTCTCAGCATGACAGACAGTAAAAAGTATAATGCAGAATGGTCAAAAATTAAAAAGGTATAAGCACAGCACAGCCTTTTCACATTCCTTAAATTTAAACTCAAAGTTGAGGCAATCTTTAAGAAGAAAAGGAGTTTTACTTTTTCTCTCGGGGCTAGTTGGGTTTCTCTTGGCGCAGCTGAGAGAGGACACAGCTAGCATCACCTGGAGAGAGGATGAGGAGAGCATCTTGGTGGCGGAGCCGGAGCCGGAGCCGGAGCTGTGCTGCCCCTGCGGCAGCCTCAGTACTGTGTCTGAGGCGGAGTGCCGGCGGCCCTGTAAGAAGGAGCTGAGGAAGGGCATGGCCGAGAGCCGCCGGGGCGGGTCCTGCATGGCGGTGGGCCCCCAAGAGGAGAGCTGGAGGCCAGGAGATGTCAGTGCCAGCTTGCTCCGTGATGAAGTTACACTGAGATAAGAGCATCACTCTGCATGATCTAACAGCCATTCAGGATAGGCTGGCTTGTTTCCATAGTGACGAACAAAGAAAGTACTGATTCCCACTCAGAGTTGCACAGGCAAAGTCCCACATGAATGAGCTGTGTTTTGAACAGATTGTTCAAATATGTGGAGGAAACATGTATTTTAAATAAATTATTCCTAAATTACAACTATTCTATTTTGTTTTCCAAACATTTAAAAGATCTGACTGCCCAAAATATTACATCTAAAATACTGTAATGATAGAAAGTTAATTGTAATGAAGTGGGACATGCTGGATATTTATAACATTATTAAACCACCACTGCATTTTTTAAAACCAAAAAAATGTTCTGTTTTCTTGGCAGAACTATTAAATACTTGGATAAAACAAATAAAGATGTCTGTAGGGCTGATATATTAATCAGAAGACATTTACTTTTAGTTTTTATTTTTAGAATGTGAAAACCCAATTCTTGCTGATGCCTTTATTGGATAGTTATAATAGTCAGGCTTCTCAAAAATTCAAAATACAATTCGGTGCCTTTTGTCAGTGCCTGGGGAGAAAGAAGCTTGGGTAATGTCTTGGCAGAGGCCTACAAACAAACCGCACTAAGTATCACATTTTTTAAAGGAACTGGGTGAGGGGGTGTTGTAACTTGAGGATAAAGAATATAAAGGGAACAGAAACTTTAACAACCACCAATTGTCCTCCTCTTCCTTGGTTAATGTCAGGCTGTACCGCCCCCCACCGCAACACTCCACCCCTCATCTTTCTGTCTCTTGTCTCCAAAATGGTATTTAACCATGTGCACATGGACACAATCTACTGCCATAGATAGGGCTCTTTTTTGTTTTGTCCTTTTTTATTTTAACAATTAATAATGCTTTAAGCAAGCACGTTTTAAAAGGAACCCATCTCCCCAACAGGATGCACTCTGTCAAATAAGACAATTTGGTGCTCAAACTCCTACTCACCGTGTACACCATGCCCTTGCTATTTTGTGTACAGTGACAGAGAATAATTTTTTTAATGTAACCAATCTAGAAGTACAGCTTCCAAAACTTTACAGGAGAGAAAAGAGTTGGTGCTGCGTGGAAGGCAAGTTGGAACCTGATGGCAGAAGACCCCTGACTAAGGGGCGCTCTCCTACTACCTGGGGATCAGGGAGTCAGACTCAAGTTCTGAACAAGTCTCTGTGTTCACGCTGCCCTGCAGAGACAGGGCTGGGAGCACAAAACTAGGGACCTCCGGACAGTAACTGGAGCAGAGCAAGGGTGTGAGACGGTGCAGAGGCAGACAGATGGCAGCTGGAGGACAGGGGCTGACAGTGCCGGGAGTTCCTCCCTAAGTGAGCGGCAGAGAGACACTGAAGCTACTGCTGAACACAGGAGCCAGTGAGGAGCAGGTGTGTGACAATCTGGCAGGCAAGCTCCATTTGAGATACAAGGCATGTGAGGTGGCAAAGGAAATCTCAGCCAGCGAATGGGAGATCCCTATGTCTGCAACTCGAAGGACACCTACAGAGGAGAGTCCAGGTGACTGCTCTCAATGGTTCTGAAGCAGAAAATAAGTTTGATGAGGGTGACTAGTCTGGATGAAGCTAAGGGTGGGATAGTTAACGTATCATCTCAGGAGTAAGTTTCGCTGTGAAATCTTAACTGGGCTGACCTCAAATAGTAAACATGTAACCATTTAAGCACACTCAGTTACTAGACAGTCAGGGTCCCTGAGCGGGAGTATTTAGGGAAGTGGACCCACTCCTGTGGCATGTGCTGCAGCTAGACTGGTGCTGAGGTGGAGTGCAGCTGACCTGTGGGCACGGTAGGCAGGGGCAGAGGCCTGCACTTCCCCTAGACACAACAGAACTGTCACTCCACCAATTCATGCTCCAAACTATTCCTTGGCAAAACTCCCAACTCACGGCCATATTCATTTTTAAAAACTACATTTATTTATGCCAAATGGCTTTAATAGGGAAGTGTACCGCCAATCCCACCTTGAACATTCTAGACTCATCTCCCTCCAGTCTTTGTCCCTAGGCATGTGGATTTTCTGCATGTTTATAATCATATTGTAAATACACTTTTTGCTTTAGTTTTATCATAATTTTTATTTAATGGAAACACAATAATTATGACACATTTAGCTGATGCATCATAATGTGCTTATTTATTCCTTAGCTCTTAGATATTTATATTATTATCCATGATTTTATTTAAAAATAAGACAAACATTTTCAGGACTAGAACCTTTCTGATTCTATGTTCTCTTATTTAGTAAATTCCTAGGGATGGTATGACTGGTAAGCAAAATTAAATTTCAAAGCTTATATTTTTACTAGAGGCTCAATGCACAAAATTTGTGCCCTTGTGGTGGGGGGGAGGGTCCCTCAGCCCCATCTACGCCCTCTTGCAGTCCTGGAGCCCTCAGGGGATGTCTGACTGACAGCTTAGGCCTGCTCTGCCACAGAAGCAGGAAAGGCTCCTGCCACTGCGCTTACCAACCGTGAACCCAGCTCAGGGCTTCTGGCTGAGCAGCCCTCACCCTGTGGGCATGCACTGACCACCAGGGGGCAGCTCCTGCATTGAGCGTCTGCCCCCTGGTGGTCAGTGCATGTCATAGCAACTGGTTGTTCCGCTGTTCGGTTGATATGCATATTAGCCTTTTATTATATAGGATTCACATATTTCAACAACTAAGTATGAACATGCTGAAAGAGGAAATATTTTAGCAACTCAACACAGGTTTATTTCTGAGATCAGAGAGAAATACAGAACTAAAATACAGATCAAGAGATGCTATCTCTGATAGGGTTTTGTGCCAACCTCCTGGACCCCAGAAATCTCCTGATTAATTTTGTGGATCAATTTTGTTATATATACCCACGTTTTTGTTTCACAAATCTATAAGAAAGCATATTTGTGCTACACCCTAAAAATCAATTAAAAATTTTAAATAGGGATCAGTTCTAGTTTGCTAATGATAAATTGTTCAGACTCTTAGAAATAACATTTTAATTTTTATTTAAATTATCAATAAGAAAAAACCAGAAGCCATATCTTTAGATAATCAGGAGCAGCAAGACTATATTAGTTTCTATTTCATATTTTATAGAGAGTGGAATGTTTTAGTGATTTTATGAAGGGCCATGCTTTCAGCAGACACTTAAAAGGCACAGAACCCTTCTCCTGGTGGCCACAGAGAGCTTCTGTAGAAGCTCGTTATCCTCAGCCGCATTAGCCTCTCTCTGCTTTCCTTTCCTCCATCCTGCACAATCATTACTTATTTGTAGGCCACAAGAACCAACACTACTGCTGTTTTCCCACATACCTGCTAACAACTGATCTATTTTTCCTCCTTTGACAACATATTTTTCTAAATACATAAGAAAATGTCAGTTTTCTATATTTCATGAATATAAAATCACGGGGGACCCTGCCTCATTACTGTCCCTACCCTTCTCACTCCTAAATATGCTGTCTCTAAAAAAAGTCAGCCTCCAAGAAAAAGTAGGAAAACAACATAAAAGATAATCCCTGCAAGCAATCCTACACTCTCCTGAGCTGCTGTGATCGTCAATGTACAAAAGACCTCTCTCCCAGCATAACGGACACGGCCCGCTTGCACATGTGGTGTGTGTGGTGTGTGGTGTGTGTGGTGTGTGGTGTGTGTGGTGTGTGGTGTGTGTGGTGTGTGTGGTGTGTGTGTGTGTGTGTGTGTGTGTGTGTGTGTGGTGTGTGGTGTGTGTGGGGTGTGTGTGTGTGTGTGTGTGTGTGCCACCAGATACTGTTGTAATTAACTAGTTATTAACAATAGAAAAGGAACAAAGAGAAGGCCAGACATTACAGGCAGGTCATTTGGGCAGCTTCACCAGGAGCTGCAACTGCAACCCCCAGGGAACCACCTGCCCATTCTCTGTAGATCACTGGCAGGAGGGGTCCAATAAAGGATAGACGTATGTGCAGTGAGGCTGGGGTGACCAGGGAAAGTACCTGTCAGTCAAACCTGGAGAACCACGGATTTGTCAGAATGGATGGAACCAATGAAAGCCTGAAAAAATTTGGGAATACATAATCTCCTAATAAAGGAGTTCTCTCTCCTGTTGCTCTTGACTCTTGGCTTCCTGGCACTCGCCAACCCCACATGCAATGGACAAATGGACTGATGCTGGACTGGACTTGGCTCCAACATGGGAAGGAAATTCTGGACACTGGCTCTGATGTTAGCTCTGCTGAAGCCCCAACTATACTTCTTCTATGACTGGACTAAGAGAAATTGGATCTTAGAATTTCAGGGGTGTAATTCCACAGAAATAAAGCTTTCTACAATATCTCATCCTCTCTCGCAAGTTTCAGAAAATTCTTTTTCTTGGGATATTGCAAGGAATCCACCCCCACGAGCAACAGGTGGGGATGAGGACCTCTCCACACCGGTAACACACCCACAGTTTTACTCAGAATCATCCAGAGTAATATCTAAGGAACCAAATGAGATACTGGTCACTGCAATGTGAAATTATCTACACTTGTCATAAGCACAATAAACAAAAAAATTAAAGACAAACCTCAAAAACTGGTAATTTCCTGTTATACTCAAGATTTCAGAAAGGACTAAGAATTCCTACTCAGAGAATGGGGTGGGAGCAGGAGGTCCATCTAACCTCATCCCTAAATCAATAAAGGAGTCACGTCCAGGAACTGGGCTGGAACACCTACTTTCCAACCTATCATTTTCCATTTTTTGTGACAGGAGGCTCACTTCTCACATGGCAACTAATTATTCAACTGCTGTACAGCTCAAGAGGTTTTCTAATGATGAGTCAAAATCCATTTTCTCTGTAAACACTGGTTGCAAATTCATCCCTCTAAAACAAACAAACAAAAACAAACAAATCATCTGACTTGCAAGGTTTTTAAATATCTGAAGACAAAACTTCTCCAAGCTCTCCCCTATTTAGGATAAGTTAATTTTTTCAGACATCCTTAGTATATCACTGTTTCCAGATCCTTCACTATGATTCTCCTTCTAAGGGACCCTCTTCTCCCTCCACAGCTAAACTCCTAAAAAAGCTGCTCATGTGTATCATTTCCATTTGTCACCAGTCTCATCCTCAACTTCTATTTAACTCTGGTCTCTGCCTGCCCTGAAACTGCTCTGCTTAAGGTCTCCAATGGCCTCTGCTTCAAGATGGACTGGTTCTAACTGCTCAGCAGCATGCAAACCAGCTGAACAACTTAGCTTTAATTTTAAACACTTTTTGGAGAGGATTTTATTTTATTTTGAATCAATCTCAAATTTACAGAAAAGTTATAACAAAGAATATTTTCTCTTGAACCATTTGAGAAGAAGCTGCAGATAGGCTGTCCCATTACTACAATTAACAGCATTTATTTCCCATAAATAAAGAGGTTCTTCTCTATAATTCCCCCAAATTATGATTGATACATTACTAGTTGCCCTTTATTCCACAGACATCACTCAAGCTTCACTGACATCTCAATACTAGAGGCCCGATGCATGAAATTCATGCAAGAGGCCTGACCCCCCCCCCCCCCGCCCCCCACGTGGCTTTGTCCAGAAGGTCGTCAGGCCTAATTAGCATATTACACTTTTATTATTATAGACTAGCAGCCCTGTGCACAAATAAATAGCTCGCTGTCGCCCTCCTGTAGCTCTCTGCCCTCTGCCCCGCCCTCCTGTAGCTCCCCCTGCCCCCTCTCTCCCCCAGCACCCCTTCATAGCTCGCTGCCCCACCCTCCTGCTGATCTGTGATCCGGTCGTTACACGGTCAGTCGTTACGTAACTATCATTTGAATATTACATCTTTATTATGTAGGACTAGTAGCCCGGTGCATGAAATTCGTGCACATTAAAAGGGAATTAATTGCCCTAACCGGTCTGGCTCAGTGGATAGAGCATCAGCTTGTGGACTCAAGGGTCCCAGGTTCAATTCCTGTCAAGGGCATGGACCTTGGTTGCAGGCACATCCCCAGTGGGGAGTGTGCAGGAGGCAGCTGATCGATGTTTCTCTCTCATCGATGTTTCTAACTCTCTATTCCTCTCCCTTCCTCTCTGTAAAAAAAATCAATAAAATATATATATATTTTTAAAAAGGTAATTAATGGAGATATTTTAATATTGCTATTTGCCTTTGCTCTATAATAGAAGTGTGAGAGACGAAAGGAAATTAGTAAAATGTATATGAAAATAATATACAAAATTAGTAAAAAAACAGTAACAAAAGGATATAACAACAACAGAGGCATGATATAAAAAATGACAAAAACATGATATGAAAACAACAAAAACATTATATAAAAACAATAGTGATACAAACAATGACTGATAAAGTGATTAAACTTATTCTAATATCTCCCTGTACACCACATTAAGAGTAAAAACACTTTCAGAGTGCTTGACTAATTTCCCTTGTGATGAAGTATTTAGAACTTTAACTGTAATATCACATGCTCTTCAAACTCGAGAGAAAGCAACATATAACTGACCATGTGCAAAAACGGGTTCAGGTAGGAATATGCCTATTTTGTCTAGAGTTTGTCCTTGTGATTTATTAATAGTCATCACAAATGCTGGCATCGCAGAAAACCGTCGTCGAATCAATTTAAATGGGAGACCAGTGTGAGATGGGGACAAATTAATTCTTGGAATCAGAACAACCTCTCCCTCTGCAGATCCTGTTAATACTTCAGCTTCGATACTGTTAGGTCGTAATCTTTTATAATAAATCTGGTACTATTACAAAGACCCCATTTACTATTGAGATTTCTCAATAGCATGACTATTGCACCCACTTTCAATTTTAATTTAAGACATGGCATTCCTGAAGGAGTAATAGTATTAAGAAATTTGATGGGAAAATTTTCCTATTCAGCATCATCTGTAGAATCAATGGAATCATCACTCAAATATGTGTGGAAATCTCCATTGAGTATATCTAAATTTTCTTCATTTAATTTTTGAACATGCTCATTTTTTGGACAAAGAATTGCACATTTAGATATATTTTTAATATTATCTATAGCAGTGGTTCTCAACCTTGGCTGCACATTAGAATAACCTGGGAATCTTTTTAAAATCCTGATTCCTGGTCCTCATCCTCCAGAAATTGTTTCTTTGTTATGGGGTGGGGCCACAATATTAGTAACAAAGAAACAGAATTTCCGGAGGATAAGGCCAGAAATCAGGATTTAAAAAAGATTCCCAGGTGATTCTAATGTGCAGCCAAGGTTGAGAACCACTGATCTATAGATATATATTTCCAAAGGTAGCTTCAATAATAGATCCATTACAAATCATTTCACTTCCACGCTCTGCTCCAAGGGCGGGTTCCTGCCTGAAACCTCACCCTCCAGGAAACAGCTGGGGGAGGGTGCAGCCATTTCCAAGACAACTCCTGTAGGACTGACTTCCTTCCAGTTGGTCGTGAACTTCGTTAAGCAATGATTTGCAGTTTTCTTTCAGCAATGATTTGCAGTTTTCAGTAAGGCAAGCTGAGAATACTGGGCCCTGACAGCCCTCATCCCACCTTGTTTGTAGGTCAGAGGTTCCATGCTGAGAAAGGTAAACCAAAAAGACCAGAAGCTACTACCTCTACTCAGCTTGCAAAGCAGGGATAGCACCTAGGGAAGAGGGCCACCGGCCTCACTCTAAACTCCAGAACCATACCTAGGAGACTTTGCCCAGTGGGAAAGGCAGACCTTAAAAACAGAACTCTGAAGTTATTTCCAAAGAAACTGTCTTTATCTGAAACATAGTGTGAGGAAGTTCATGCCTAACCAATGTTCCCTAAAACAACGAAGGCTTTGGTCGTAAGCAATTAAGAGGAGGCTGGTAGATTCGTGAGAGCAACAAACTAAAGTGTAAATCAGCTAACTTACTAAAAAGAAACAGAGAAAGAGACAACTCAGAAGAGCCCTCATAGGGTAAGAACAAACTCAAAGACTGGCCTCAAAAATCACCACAGCCTGAACTTAATTGGATCAAACTGTAGAGCAACAAATGCCCCAAGGCTCTGTCAAAAGTAATAAAGTGACCAGCAGGAGATTGGTGAAAGCTAACAGCTGCATGTGACAACAAGTGAGGGAGACAGCTTAACAGAAAGATTAGTGAGGGAGAGAAAGAGAGCCCTGCCACAACACTGTCATCCCAGGAACTGTATGTGTATGCCTAAGGCTGTGCTCTCCCTTGAAGGAGTCACATCAGAGGCTTTGGAATGTGGAGAAAACAGATCTCACTAAAATGGTCTGTCTAGTCAAGCCTCTAACCAAGTATGTTAAACTCGAGGCCCACAACGCATATTTTTGCAGCCCAGCCAATATAACGGTATGTAAGAAACGTTTTAATAAAAATTTCGTAACTTAATTTTTACAATATCCTGTTATACATAATCATTAATAATGAACTACAATGTTCACTAATGACTGATTACTATAATCGTGTTGCATCCATTTCCCTTACACACCTTATATGCAGGCGTAACACTTCTTTCAACTAATATTAGCAGCGAATACTTTAGCAGCCCATTGCCACATCATTAGTCTTGTACTGACTTGTTTGGTGTGCGCAACAGGAAATATTTCGCTTTCTAAGAAAAAGAAAAATAGGTTTATTTGCGTTACGCTTATTAATTTGTGCAGTTACTTAGTGTCTGGAAAGTTAATGTTCAAGAAAAAATATTAATTTTTATTAAAATGTTCTATTATTTTATGTTAATGATTACTCATTTATTTCAGCCCTTTGTATTCACATGTCTCTATCGAAATAAATCTACTTTTCTATGAAAATCAAAGCTTTTGTTTTTTTGCAGCCCAATGTAAACCTAATCCTTGTTTATTTGGCCTGTGTTAGCCTTTGAGTTTGCCATGCTTGCTCTAAACAAATAGGCAGGCAAAAGCAAAAAACAGTTTGACTGGTGTGGCTCAGTGGTTGAATGTCGACTTCTGAACCAGGTCACGATTTCTAGTGAGGGCACATGCCTGGGTTTCAGGCTCGATCCCCAGTAGAGGGTGCGAAAGAGGCAGCCAATCAATGATTCTCTCTCATCATTAATGTTTCTATCTCTCTCTCCCTCTCCTCTCCCTTCCTTTGAAATCAACAAAAATACATATATTTTTTAAAAAGCAACAAACAAATAAACAAACAAAAACCCAACAAGCTTGGTATGGAAGAGGTGATATAGAGGTATCATTAGAAACTACCGGTGAGAAGGCCCAGGCAAAGTCTTCAAAGTGACCACTATAAATATTTGTTCATGCAAGTGTGGAAATCTGCGGAAAAAAGCACACGCTTGATTTCTTTGAGGCTGAATGCTCTGACCGATAGCAAAGCCCCCCGAGCGGCTTTCCCCAAAGGCGCTTGCTCTCTTTCAGAGGTGGAATTGGCCCGCCTAACTAGTAAACATCTCTGTTTGTTTGCTGGGAACTTTGATTTGCTATGTGATATTCTATGCTGGGTTAGGATTTTGGAATTCTGGGGTAAATTTAAAAGGTATCTGTGGCTTTTCTAGTCTGATTGGGACATTTAAGGGTGGGGCTCACAGTTCCTCAGGGCAGAGATTTAATGGGCCCTTCCCCCTGCCTGTGCTGAATTAGATAATACAGACCAGTGTCATTTGGCTTGCTGGTTAAAGGAAGACAATGGGCCTTGGAATCTGTAAAGATGGGCGGGAATGAAGCTGGTCAAATGTACTGAAAGGGTTTGGTACCTGTTGCTGCTAGCAAAGGAGGGGCTGATATCTCCTTCTAGCGCGCTCCCTTGAATGAGGCCTGGTTGCTGCTCTGCCACAAAGGGCACAAGTAACGCAGGTAGTAACCAGGGCTATTGGGGCAAATTGGAAATTACATTGTGCTTATAAACCCCAGAATTCAGGGCAGGTAGAAAGGAACCATGGAAACTGGCAGGGCCTGGGTGGCTCTCCTATCATGTTTAGCAGGCCACCCCCTATCATTCCTAACCTTAAAGCTGACTTTCTTGCTGCAAGAACTATCTCTTTCCTTGAGAGGGCTCCAGAGGGCGCACGAGGACATTTGGCCGCGCCTCCACGCCATCCAGGAGACCAGCCCAACCACAACACCTCATCAGCACAGACCAGGAGATTGGGTCTACGTCAGAAGGCACCGCTGGGAGACCCTGGAGCCACGTTGGAAGGGTCCCTACACTGTGGTGCTGACAACCCCCACCGCTCTCAAAATAGATGGCATCACGACCTGGGTCCATCACACCCACGTCCGGTCAGTGGACCCATCTGCGATCCGGAAAGACTTCGTCACCAAATGGAGCATCGATCGAGATCAACGCAACCCACTCAAGTTCAAGCTACGGCGCGCTGGACCTGCCTGATGCTGGTAACATTGAATAGACTAAGATAATGCCTGCATCTTCATGGACATGGCTCCAAAAAGACAAGGAGAATTCATAGGAAGGTCAGGAATAGACTTTAGTAGCAGAAGATTTAGCTGCCTGAAGCGGCCATGATGCCAATATTATGTTTCATTGTATTGATATGTTATATTGACCTTTAATTCTCTTGCAGGTTTGAATGTGTGTTGGCTGTCCTGGAAGGGAACTGTGTGGGGTGACCCCAAAAGTAAAGGATGTCTAGCTGCCAAGAGGGCAGGTGCCCAACTGGGCAGGAAAGGGTGCCCATCAGGTTTTGGTCTCTGTTGAAAGACAGTTGACAGTTGGCAGCCTGTGTACTGCTTGCAGGCCTGCGTAACCATGCCCATGTCAGGGGTAGTAAGCTGGGAAAGGCCTGTTTAGAATAGAAGGTCTAAGGCATGGTTATACATAGAAAGAAAGTTTAATGCCAACAATTATAACTCTGAAAAATCCATGAAAAGAAATTGGCAAGGAAAATCAGAAAATCTTAGAGTAGATCAGTATGTTTTTCTCCTTGTGTAATTCCTCCAAAATCTGGCAATGCTGCATAAGTCATGGCAACACATTTCTTTGCATAGATTCAATAAGACTGGTTCCTAATAGTGGTTTTATTAACGGAAAACTTTGACTGGAGTATCATGTTTTAAAGAGCCCTATCTGAGTTCTAAAGACTTGAAGCCAGTAAGAATGCCACAAAGAAAGCCTGGTATCCTGCTTGGAAGCCCTGAAGATGGCTGGCGCTGGAGCGTCAGGCCCATGCCCTACCATCACTGGCAGTTGGTAAGAGTAGAAGGGGAGCAGTAAAGATGCCTCTGCGTCCCTGCGGAACCCCCACACACTCTGGGCCGCAATGGGTAGGAGGGCTACTGAGATGGGCCTTAAAGCCTAGAGCGTGGGCTCAGGTGGAGTTGCTACAGGTGAGGGATTCACCTAACTCAGCAGATACTGCAGGCAGGCCTGATGGCAGCTAGATGGCTTGGCTTCCTGGCCCTACGGGGCACAGTAAGATTCAACCATGAGATTCCAGCAAAGGTGGTCGGTTACCATTCTTGTTGTGTTTAAGCAAACATCAGGCCAAATTGAATACAGTAGATAAATTAATCTTGATTTGGCTTTTTGATAGCCATGGAGGAATTTTAAGAAGAAAGATCCTATTTCAATAGAAGTTGTTAAAGCTAAAATGGTTTCTTTCCCTTCCATTGGACCATTTGTTAAGCGTATAGGGATAGTTCAGTTGATAGTTATGTGTGCCCAGTACAGGCCTCTAGCAATGGTGAAATAGAAATGTAGTCCATCTCATGATTGAGCCGGAAGTTCCAAGACAAAGGGGGGAATGAAAGGGCAAAGGCTACGCCCTCCATCTTGCCCCGTATCCTCCATCTTTGGGCAGACATGTGCTCAGAGGGGCTTCTTCCCAGAAGCCCAAGCCTCTGCTAGCCACACCCAGGATTTCTTTAAACTAACCAATGACAGCCAAGGGAAGTGCGTGCCTTGGAGATGACCACATCCTGTGTAATGAGACACCGACTTGCCCCTGGCCAATCGGCAAGGCCCACAGTCCTCTCTCCTCCCCTTACTATAAAACCTCTCTCCCGTGCTCTCTCGCTCTCTCTGCCACTTGGCTTACCGTTGCATCGGTGAGTGTGGTCGGGGAGCCGAAATAGTTCGAATAAAAGACTCTCTGCTTTTGAAAAATAAAAATAAAATAAATAAAAGTATAATAATAATGAAAAAAATCACTAGAGGGGTTCAATAGCAGATGTGATGCAGAAAGAGGAAGATAAATTGATAGAGATTATATATTTTGTAGAACAGAGAATAAAGAATAATAATAAAAAAGTACAGAAATTCAGAGAAATGTTGGACATCCCTGAGTGTGCCAAAATACATGGAATTGATGTACCAGAAGAAAAGGTGCAAAAAAAAATCAGAAAAAAATATTAGAAGAAATAATGGCTCAAAAAACTTCCCATATTTGATGAAAAACACTAATCTATACATCCAAGAAGTTCAACAAACTCCAAGTGGCATAAAAGAAAGAGATCCACACCAAGACATGTCATAGTAAAAATGCTGAAAGCCAAACACAAAGAGAAAAATGATTCCCTATGTACAAGGGAACCTACTAGTAAATAAGATTTCAGCTGATTTTTTATCAGAAACAAATGAAAACCAAAAAGCAAAGGGATAATATATTCAAAGTACTGAAAATTAAACATTGTCAACCAAAAATCTTATATCCAACAATATTATCTTTTAAAATGGAAGGGGAAATAAAGACATTCCCAGATAAATAAAAAAATAGGAACTTTCTTGCTAGCAGACCCAACTTACAATAAATATTAAAGGACATTCTTCAGATTGAAAGCAAGTGACCCAAGAAATTAATGTGAATCCACATGAAAAGAAGAAGGATATTGGTAAATTACAAGGCAGTATAATATAAAATATTGTAATTACTTAAGAATATAAGACAGTAAAACTATGTTTTTCTTTTCCTTTATTCCAATAAGTGATTTGAAAAGGACTGTACAAAATAATATGTATATAAATATATTGTTGGGACTATCCATTTAGAAATGTAATATATATGACAGTAATAGCACAAAGGAGTAGGTGGGTGTAGAGTTGTATTAAAGTAAGTATGAGACAGAAGATGATAATTCAAATCCACAAGAACAAATGAAGAAAACCAGAGAGGGCAAAAACAAGATTAATATAATAAACCAGTATCCACAGTAGTCTATAAAGAACTCTTACAACTCAACAATAAAAAGATAAATAACCCAATTAAAAAATGGGCAAAGGATATGGATAGACATTTCTCCCAAGAAGATATATAAATGGTCAATAAGCATGAAAAGATGTTCAATATCATTAGTCAGTAGGGAAATACATTTCAAAACCACAGTTTGGCACTTCCTCAAAATGTTAAACATGGAGTCACCATGTGACCCAGTAATTCCACTCCTAGGTATAGTCTCAAGAGCAATTAAAAATACATCCAGGGCTTGTCTTTGGGGGTGGGAGTGGCAGGTGGGGGGGGGGGGTCAATCGGGGAGAAAGGAGACATATGTAATACTTTAAACAATAATTTAAAAAAAATACATCCACACAGCCCTGGATGGTATTGCTCAGTGGTGAGAGTGTTGGCCCATGAACCTAAGGATCTTGGGTTTGATTTCTGGTCAAGGGAACATACCTAGGTTGCAGGTTCAAACCCCAGGCCCAGGCGGGGAGCATGTAGGAGGCAACCAATCGATGTATCTCTCTCACATCAATGTTTCTTCTTTCTCCCCTGCCACCCCCCATCTCTCTATCTGTTTCCCCATCCCCCAATCTCTCCCTTCCACTCTCTCTAAAAATCAATGGAAAAGATATGCTTGGGTGAGGATTTACAAAAACAACAGAAAATACATCCACACAAAAACATGTACACAAAAATTCATGAGCATTATTAGACTAGCCAAAAGTACAAACAACCAAATTGTGCATCAATCCAAATAGATAAACAAAATGTAGTATATTCATACAATGAAATATTACTCAACAATAAAAAGGATGACATATGATACATGCCACAAGGATGAACCTTAAAAACATTATCACGCTAAATAAAAGAAGGCAGACACAAAATATCATATATACTAGTATTATTATATTTATATGAAACTAGTGGCCCGGTGCATGAAATTCGTGCATGGGGGAGGGTGTGTTCCTCAGCCTGGCCTGCACCCTCTCCAATTTGGGACCCTGCAAAAAATGTCCTGCCAGTTTACAGGGATTGGGCCTAAACCAGCAGTCGGACATCCCTCTCATAATCCGGGACTGCTGGCTCCTAACCGCTCACCTGCCTGCCTGCCTGCCTAATTGCCTCTAACCACTCTGCATGCCGGCCTGTTCGCCCCCAATTGCCCCCCCCCCCCGCTGCCAGCCTGCTTGCCCCCAAATGCTCCCCCACCAGTCTGATCACCCCAAACTGCCCCCCTGCTGGCCTGCTCACTTCAAACTGCCCCCCGCTGTCCTGATCAGGTCCAACTGACCCCCACTGATGGCCTTCTTGCCCCCAACTGGCCCCCCTGCTGGTCTGCTTACCCCCAATGGCCCAACCCCCCACCAGCCTGATCACCCACAACTGCCCTCCCCTCTTGGCCTCTAACTGCCTCTACCTCGGCCCCACCACCATGGCTTTGTCCAGAAGAACATCTGGAAGGTCTCCCAGTCTAATTAGCATATTACTCTTTTATTAGTATAGATATATTTGTCTGTAAATATGATTGATTGCAGATATGAGTAG
This sequence comes from Myotis lucifugus, assembly GCF_000147115.1. NCBI lineage: Eukaryota > Metazoa > Chordata > Mammalia > Chiroptera > Vespertilionidae > Myotis > Myotis lucifugus. Next base: position 273,492 of record NW_005871680.1, on the reverse strand, counting down.
GACCAGGAAAATTTTATAGAATGGGCCTTTTATTACAGATGGTTTGCCATGTATGCATTTTTTCTAAAGAAGTAAAAATTATTTTAAAAAATATTTCAGGAAGACTTTGAGAAATTTACAGTATCTGCTTTTCTTCCAAGAAAGTTGTCACTTTTATGCCAGAGTGAGAATTATTTGTATGCTTTGTATGTCAGCATTGGGCCACTGTGACTGGAGGGCACTTAGCTTGACTTGAGAGTAATTATCTTGCTCACTGGCTGGGAGGGAGGGTGTGTGGCAGAGGAGATAAATACTCAGTTCTGGATTATTCATAGATTGCTGACTTTCTGGATTGGTTGTGCAAGCCCTTCCTTTTATTGATGTGCACCTTCTGTTGACAGACATCTACCCTGGGAGAGAAATGAGATGAAACTCTCTTTCTTGTCATTGTAAAAAGCATTTGAATTCCTAAGGTGTGATAAGGCCACCCAGCCATCCACAGTCAAGGTACACATTTTCATGGAGGATGTTCCCACTCTTGAATAAATTAAAACATTTTTTTTCTTTTAATTTAAACTTTCTTCTATAACTGTTTTCATGTTACTTAAAAGCTAGTTTTTTTTTTCAAACTGCTTCCAAAGCTTTTCAAGCTGTATATGTCCTTGGAATGAATTTATAAATAAGAATTGAGCCCGGCGGGTGTGACTTAGTGGTTTAGCATCAACCTATGAACCAGGAAGTTACAGTTTGATTCCAGGTCAGGCCACATGCCCAGGTTTTGGCCTGATCCCCAGTATGGGGTGTGTAGGAGGCAGCCAATCAATGATTCTCTCTCATCATTGATGTTTCTATCTCTCTCCCTCTCCCTTCCTCTCTGAATCAGTACGGATATATTTTAAAGAGAGAGAGAGAGAGAGAGAGAGAGAGAGAGAGAGAGAGAGAGAGAGAGAGAGGAGTGTATATGTTTGTAAATAAGAAAACATGTATTTGATGCTCTTAGAAAGTCTTATTTTCTTTCATTAAAACTTGTGCAGTAGAGGGAACTCCATAGATTCTCTCAATTTGAAGAAAGTTAGAGGGAAAGGTACTAATTCAGAGTTCCTTGGGAAAATGTATCACTTATATATTTTTTTATGTTTTTTTAAATCAAAAACTGAAATATTTTCTATTCAGAAAATATATTTGGATCTAAATATCTTCTATAATTTTAACCCTAAAATATCAATTTAAATATTTTAAAAATGGTTGGGATGTTTGTTTTTTTAAATAAGTTAGGTTACTGGAGTTCTACATGTTACTGGATCACCTGGGGTAATTTTCTGATTGGAAAATTAAGAATTATAGTCAGAGGGAAGGACATTTGAATTTTAAAAGAACATATTCAATTTACTTTAGAAGCCGAACCTATCTTATGTGACTTGTTTTGTATGTCTGTTAAACTATATTATCACATAAGCATTGCTGCTATTGGGACAAATAGTGACAGTTGATTCAGGTCATTTGAATGTCCACTGTCTGTTTTAATTTGTATGTTCGTTTTGACTCTGTCATATGCTCAATCTTCAGTGGAAGTCATGAGAACCTTTTATTTTTGCCTGCTCCCTCCTTTACGTTGGAAATATTCTTTTTTACCCAGAGGGACCTTAACTTTGATGTAAGGGATTGTTTCCGTTGCCAACTTTTTTCTTCCTTGCCAAGTAAGAGAATTGTGAACTCTTCAGTGATGCCTTTCCCAGGATATTTGCAGATGTGGTTGGGAAAAGTCATTTCATCCCCGACCTTTACATGTCAGGTGCTGGGGTGCCCGGGTGCCACCTAGCCTGCGGCCCGGCTCTCCCGCCCTCCGATCGCCATGGCGATCACGGGGCTGCAGAGTTTTATTTTTTTTCAGAAGAGTATAAATTATTTAAGAATTAAAGCTATGTGCACACAGCCAAAAAAAAAAAAAAAAAAGAAAAAAAAATCGGCTCCACCAGTCCCACCTGTCCCACCTGTCCCGGCAGGGACTGACAGCAAAACCCCTCTCCATCCCAAGCCATCCAGCCCCGTGCAGACGGAGCCCCCCGGGCGAGAGCCGAGCAGCGTGGACCTGAGGACTGTGCACCTGGAGCGACTGCAGAGGGAGAGGGGCAGGCAGGAGTAGCGAGCCAAGGAGGGCCCACGGGCCGCGGGCCCGGGACTGCGGAAGTTACCAGAAAAGAAAAAGAAGAAAGATGCAAAAGGACCCGCGGCCCTGGATCTGCCCTCCATGGAGGACTTCGAAGCCCTGGTCTCGGCCGCCATGAAGGCTGATAACACCTGTGGCCTCGCCAAGTGCTGGGCCAGCGTCATGACTCTGGGCCAGCTCTGCCCACACGGCAGCCACCGCTACTGCCTCAGCCACTGCCCGTCCGAGATCCATGGCTGTGGGGAGAGGGCCCACGCCCACGCCCGGCAGAGAATCAGCCAGGAGGGAGTGCTGTATGCTGGCAGTGGGGCCAAGGACTGGTCCCTGGAACTCGCCAAGAGGGCCCAGCTGCAGAGGAGCCTGGATAAAAAGTTGGGCAAGCTAAGCAGCCAGAGGAGGAGCAAAAGGAGGGAGAAGGAGATGTGATCCGGCCCTCACACCCTCCGGCCTTATCTTTGCAAATGTGGGTGGGGGCAAGCGGCCGTCCCTGGTGCTTTCTGTGCCTTATAGCTGCTCCGGTGACGTGACCAGGGCTGCATGAGCAAGCGAGGGGCCTCTGGGAGGAGGTGGGTAATCGGGCCCAGTGCCCTGCCTTGCGCTGGGGTGGGGGTGGGCTGCAGTGGCTGTTCCCTGGACCTTCCTGGGAGAGAGCCGCCCCAGGTCTCAGCTTTGCTGGCACAGGGCCCGCTGGGGCTCTCCAAGGTCCCTTGCCAACTGCTTTAAGAGAACCTTTAAGAGAGGTTCCAGCGCCCCGGCTCTCCCGCCCTCCGATCGCCATGGCGATCACAGGGCGCAGGCCAGCTGGCAATCCCGGCCCCCGGGGGTCTGGGGTTTCCGCCTGGCTTTCCGATGGTGATCACCGGCTGGGGGGCGGGGAAAGGAGGCCTTTGCCCGCCCCCCAGCTCTTGCCTGCCGCCTGGGTTGCTGATCACCATTCTTCCTCTTTCCTCTTTCGCCTCTCATCATTGCACGTATGCAAATTAACTGCCATCTTTGTTGGCGGTTACTGCCATCTTTGTTGGCAGTTAATTTGCATATTGCCCTGATTAGCCAATGAAAAGTGTAGCGGAGGTACGGTTAATTACCCTTTTTGTCTTTTATTAGATTAGATGTCCTGAATAGGCAAATCTATACGGACAAAAGTAGATCAGTGGTTAGCAGGGACTAAGGAAAAGAAAAAATGGGGATCGATTGCTAATTGGTACAGAATTTCTTTATGATCTGATGATGATGTTCTGGATTTAGATGGTGGTGATAATTTCACAGCTTTGTATATTAGTATGTACTAAAAATCACTGAATATTTTAAAAGAGTGAATTTTATCATAAAAAATGAGCAAGAGATTTGAATGGGTAGTTCTTTAAAAAAGCAAATATGGCCAACAAGCACATAAAAAGACATTTAACATTGTCAGTCAAAAAAAATGCAAACTAAAACCACAATGAGATGCCACTTCATACCCCCATGGAGAACTATGATAAAAAAGTCAGACAATAAGTGTTGGTGAGGATGTGAAAAAATAAGAGCCCTCAAAAACGCTGGTGGGAATGTAAAATGGTAAACTACTTTGGAAGAAAATCTGACAGTTCAAATAAGCAAAGAGTTAGCATACAACCCCAAAGTTCTACTAAGTATATACCCCCCAAAATGAAAACATGCCCACACCAAAACTTGTACACAAATGTTCAAAGCAGCATACTCACAAAAGCCAAAAAGTGGAAACAACACAAATGTCCATCAACTGATGAATGAATTAAAAAATGTGTGAAGCAGGCTAGTTGGCTCTCCTGTCTTCCCCACAGTGTCCCCAGTGTCACTGGAGCCTAGTGGGGAGCTGAGCCTCCAACTCCACCTGCATGCATGAGGAGAAAAGAAGTGGTAAGAGGTGGGATAGTTGGCACTATGTTTCCTGCCCTCCCCCCATGTCCACAGGGCACAGCAGGAAAATGAGCTTCAGTCGCACCCTGCAGCAACAAAGTGGGGTGAATCACCTTTTTATTTCCTCTTTCCCAGATGGCAGTGGGGTCCAGTGGGAAGCTGGTCATCTTTCTTTACTCAGGAAGCTGGTCTTACACCCCCACTCAAAAGTAACATGAGAGTGCAGGGCAATGCTTCACCTTCTCCACAAAGGTGTCAGGGAGTTTATGGGGGAGCTGAAATTCCATCCGATTCATGTGCAAGGAGGCAGTGTAAGTGCTCCACTTTTGTTGGGGTGGAGTCAACAAGGCTGAATGGGAAAGTAAGCATTCAGACTCACCTGGTCTCGAGCTACACTTCAATAGGGAGAACACTCACTAAAATAAAAACAAGCAGGATTCAAAATATCTACAATATAATACAAGATCACTTGTTATTCAAGGAACCAAAAAAATCACAACAAGAATGAGAAAAGACAATCAACAGATATCAAAACAGAGATAAATATGTTGAAGATATCCAATAAGGATTTCAATGAAGCTATCCTAAAAATAATTCAACATGTAATTACCAATTCTCTTAAAACAAATGAGTAGAAATGCTCAGCAAAGAAGTAAGGTTATAAAAAAAAATAGAAACAAACAGTAATAACAGAACTAAAAAATACATAACTAAAATTTAAAAACTCTCTGGAAGGGTTAAATAGCATAGTGAAGATGACAGAATGTAATTAGTGACCTTGAGGACAGATAGATGAACAGAAATTATATAATATGAACAACAGAGAGAAAAATAGACTTATACAAATCAACAGAATCTCAGATGCCTGTAGGAAATTAACTAAAGAGCTAACAACATTCGTATCATTGAGTCTCAAAGGGAAAGCAGAAAGGGAGTGGGACTGAAAACGTATTCAAAGAGATAATGGCTGCAAATCTCCCAAATTTGGGGAAAGACTTAAACCTACTTGTTTAAGAAGCTAAAGGAAACTTAGATAGGATACAAGCAAAGAAATCTATGCCAAGATGTATTCTAAGAAGACTTCTGAAAACTGAAGACAAAAAAATCTTGAAAGGAACCAAAGAGAAATGACAGTTATAGGAAAAAAAGCCCAATCTGAATGACAGCCATTTCTCACCTAAAATAATGAAGGCTAGAGGAAGTGGCATAACATTTTTCAAGTTTTTGAGAGAAAAGAACTGTCATATGCAAATGTTATAGCTGGCAAAAATATTCTTCAAGAATAAAAGAGAGAGAGGAGCCACCACAGCGGTGAACAACACCCACCACAGGAGCTGCTGCTTACTAAGGAGCAGCTGCTACCACAACTGCCCGAGGAGCAACCGCAGCCTGAGGAGCCACTGCCACCCAGGGAGCAGCCACTGAACGACTCAACATCTAGATATATCCGTGAGATCAAACATGGGTAGACAAATCCCCAAAGGAAAGAAAAGGAGGACTCGCCAGAAAAGCAGCTAAGTGAAACCAAGGCATGCAGCATGACAGAAAAAGAATTCAGATTAAGGGTCCTAGAATGCATAAACCAGATGGAGGAAAATATCAACAACTTATGCAAGAAGCAAGAAGAAACAGATGAAAAAATCAATAAATTATGTAAGAACCAAGAAGAAATGAAGAGTGATATAGCTGCAATAAAAAACACCATTGAAAGTTTCAACAGTAGACTAGGAGAAGCGGAGGACCGAATTAGGGAATTAGAAGACAGGGAAACAAAACACACACACAAACTGAACAGCAATTAGAGAAAAGAATTAAAAGACAGGAGGAGAGCCTAAGGGAGCTATGGGACAACATGAAACGAAACAACATACGAATAATAGGGGTGGCAGAACAACAGAAAGAGGAACAAGGATTAGAAAACCTATTCGAAGAAATAATAAAAGAAAACTTCCCTGAGGTGGGGAAGAAAAAAGTCACACAAGCCCAGAGAGTCCCAAACAAGGTGAACCCGAAAAGACCCACACCAAGACACATCATAATTACCATGGCAAATGTTCAGGACAAAGAAAAAATCTTAAAGGTTGCAAGAGAGAGATGGAAAGTTACATACAAGGGATCTCCCATTAGATTATCAAATGATTTCTCAACAGAAACACATCAGGCCAGAAAAGAATGGACGGGAAATTTACAAAATGATGCAAAGCAAAGGACTGAATCCAAGAATACTCTATCCAGCAAGGCTATCATTCAAAATTGAAGGGAAAATAAGAAGCTTCACAGACAAAAAAAGGCTAAGGGAGTTTATCACCACCAAGCCAGCAATGCAAGAAATGCTAAAGGGACTGGTGTAAAAAGAAGAAATAAAAAGCTCAGAAAGAAAACAGCCACAAAAAATAGAAATGGCTACAAACAAGTACCTTTCAATAATAACTTTAAACGTAAATGGACTAAATGCTCCAATCAAAAGACATCCAGTGACTGAATGGATAAAAAAACATGACCCATACATTTGCTGTCTACAAGAGACCCACCTCATTAGAAGGGACTCACACAGACTGAAAGTGAAGGGATGGAAAAATATCTTTCAGGCAAATGGAAATGAAAAAAAAAGCTGGGGTAGCAATACATATATCTGACAAAATAGACCTCAAAGTGAAGGCCAAAACAAGAGATAAGGAAGGCCACTTCATAATACTAAAGGGATCAATACAACAAGAGGATATAACCCTGATAAACATATATGCACCCAATGCAGGAGCACCCAAATACATAAAAAAACTCCTGGAAGATATCAAAGGAGAGATCGACAACAATACAATCATAGTAGAGGACTTTAATACACCACTGACATCACTGGATAAATCCTCTAGAAACAAAATCAGCAAAGAAACAGCAATCCTAAATGACTCACTAGATCAGATGGACTTAATTAACATCTTCAGAACACTTCACCCCAAAGCCACGGAATATACATTCTACTCAAGTGCTCATAAGACATATTCAAAAATAGACCACATATTGGGTCACAAACAAAGTCTCCCCAAGTTCAAGAAGATTGAAATCATACCAACCATCTTCTAAGACCACAATGGCATAATATTAGAAATAAACTACAATAAAAACAACCCAAAATACTCAAACACTTGGAAGCTGAATAGCATGTTATTAAATATTGATTGGGTTACCAATGAAATCAAAGAAGAAATTAAAAACATCCTGGAAACTAATGACAATGAAAACACAACAATCCAAAACCTCTGGGACACAATGAAAGCAGTCCTGAGAGGGAAGTTTATAGCTCTACAGGCCTACCTCAACAAACAAGAAAAAATGGTAGTAAATCATCTAACTCTACATCTCATGAATTAGAAAGAGAGCAACAAGAAAACCCCAGAGTGAGCAGAGGGAAGGAGATAATAAAGATTAGAGCAGAAATAAATGACCTAGAGACCAAAAAAACAATACAGAAAATCAATGAAACCAAGAGCTGGTTCTTTGAAAGGATAAACAAGATTGACGAACCTCTAGCCAGGCTCACCAAGAAGCAAAGAGAGAGGACCCAAATAAACAAAATCAGAAATGATAGAGGCGAAATAACAACAGACCCCACAGAAATACAAATGATTGTTAAGAAATACTATGGACAACTCTACTCCAACAAACTAGACAACCTGGAGGAAATGGACATATTCCTAGAAAAATACAACATTCCAAAACTCAATCAGGAAGAATCTAAAAATCTCAATAGGCCAATAACTATGGAAGAAATTGAAGCAGTCATCAAAAAGCTTCCAGCAAACAAAAGCCCAGGACCAGACGGCTTCACAGGGGAGTTTTAGCAAACATTCAAGGAAGAACTAAAACCTATCCTCCTCAGACTACTACAAAAAATTCAAGAGGAAGGAACACTTCCAAGCTCATTCTATGAAGCCAGCATCACCCTAATACAAAAACCAGGGAAAGACAACACAATGAAAGAGAATTACAGGCCAATATCCCTCATGAACATAGATGCCAAAATCCTCAACAAAATCTTAGCAAATCGGATCCAGCAGTACATCAGAAAGATCATACACCATGACCAAGTAGGATTTATCCCAGGGATGCAAGGATGGTACAATATCCGCAAATCAATAAACATGATACATCACATAAACAAATTGAGAGAAAAAAAAACCCCCACATAGTCATATCAATTGATGCAGAAAAAGCGTTTGACAAAATCCAACACCCATTTTTGATAAAAACTCTCAGCAAGGTGGGAATAGAAGGATCATACCTCAACACAATAAAAGCCATATATGACAAGCCCACAGCCAACATCATACTCAATGGACAAAAACTAACACCATTTTCCCTAAGAACAGGAACAAGACAGGGATGCCCCCTCTCACCACTCCTGTTCAACATAGTACTGGAAGTATTAGCCATTGCAATTAGGCAAGAAGAAGAAATAAAAGGCATCAAAACTAGAAAAGAGACAACATGATATTATACATACAAAACCCTAAAGACTCCATCAAAAAACTACTAGACTTAATACATGAATTTGGCAATGTAGCAGGATACAAAATTAACCCCAAGAAATCTAAGGCATTTCTATAAACCAATAGTGAACTTTCAGAAAGAGAGACTAAAAAAACAATCCCATTTACCTTCACACCAAAAAAATTAAGCTACCTAGGAATAAACTTAACTAAAGAGGTAAAAGACCTCTATTCAGAAAACTATAGGACGTTGAAAAAAGAGATAGAGGAAGACATAAACAGATGGAAGAACATACCATGTTCATGGACTGGTAGAATCAACACCATTAAAATGTCCATACTATCCAAAGCAATCTATAAATTCAACGCACTTCCCATTAAAATACCAATGGCATACTTCACAGATCTAGAATGAACTCTCCAAAAAGTCATCTGGAATAAAAAAAAGACCCCGAATAGCTGCAGCGATCCTGAGAAAGAACAAAGTAGGTGGGATCTCAATACCAGATATCAAGCTGTATTATAAAGCCATTGTTCTCAAAACTGCCTGGTACTGGCACAAGAACAGACATATAGATCAATGGAATAGAATATAGAGCCCAGAAATCAGCCCGAACCATTATGCTCAATTAATATTTGACAAAGGAGGCAAGAACATACAATGGAGCCAAGATAGTCTCTTTAATAAATGGTGTTGGGAAAATTGGACAGATACATGCAAGAAAATGAAACTAGACCACCAACTTACACCATACACAAAAATAAACTGAAAATGGATAAAGGACTTAAATGTACGATGGGAAACCATAAAAATACTAGAAGAATCCAAAGGCAACAAAATCTCAGACATATGCTGAAGCAATTTCTTCACTGATACAGCTCCTAGGGCACTTGAAACTAAAGAGAAAATGAACAAATGGGACTACATCAAAATAAAAAGCTTCTGCACAGCAAAAGAAACCATCAACAAAACAACAGGAAAGCCCACTGTGTGGGAAAACATATTTGCCAATGTCATATCTGATAAGGGCCTAATCTCCAAAATTTATAGGGAACTCATACAACTTAACAAAAGGAAGATAAACAATCCAATCAAAAAATGGGCAAAGGATCTAAATAGACACCTTTCAAAAGAGGACACTGAGAAAGCCAAGAGACATATGAAAACATGCTCAAAGTCACTAATCATTTGAGAGATGCAAATCAAAACAACAATGAGGTACCATCTCACACCTGTCAGAATGGCTATCATCAACAAATCAACAAACGACAAGTGCTGGAGAGGATGTGGAGAAAAGGGAACCCTTGGTGGGAATGCAGACTGGTGCAGCCACTATGGAAGACAGTATGGAGTTTCCTCAAAAAACTAAAAATGGAACTCCCATTTGACCCTGTGATCCCACTTCTAGGAATATATCCCAAGAAACCAGAAACACCAATAAGAAAGGATATATGCACCCATATGTTCATAGCAGCACAATTCACCATAGCTAAGATCTGGAAACAGCCTAAGTGCCCATCAGTAGATGAATGGATTAGAAAACTGTGGTACATCTACAAGATGGAATACTATGCTGCTGTAAAAAAGAAGGAACTCTTACCATTTGCAACGGCATGGATGGAACTGGAGAGCATTATGCTAAGTGAAATAAGCCAGTCAATGAAGGAAAAATACCACATGATCGCACTCATTCATGGATAATAGAGACCATTATAAACTTTTGAACAATAATAGATACAGAGGCAGAGCTGCCTCAAACAGATTGTCAAACTACAGCGGGAAGGCCGGCCGGGGAGGGTTGGGGGGCAGGAGGGAGGGGGGTAAGAGATCAACCGAAGGACTTGTATGCATCTATATAAGCATAACCAATGGACATAAGATACTGGGGGATAGGGGAGGCCAGGGATTGTCAAGGGCAGGGAAAAAAAGGAGACATATGTAATACTCTTTGTAATACTTTAAGCAATAAAACAATAAAAAAAAGAAAAGAAAAAAAAGAATAAAAGAGAGAAGTGACACTAACAGCACAGAGGAGTAGGCATATCCAAACACCCCTCCTACCAACAGGAACATCTAAATCAATCAGAAGCTGTCAGAACCAACTTTGTCAGAACTCTGGAAAATACTGAGAGATGTACAGCAACCAAGCAAATGCTGAATCAAGAGAAAAGGCAACCTTTTCACTTGTCTTTGCCCCACCCACTCTCCACCCCCCACTGCCCTGCTTGGTAGCACTCTTTGAAAATTATTGTGTGTTTGTTCTAACCTGTCTGGGGATACCTGAAGGACTGATACAAGTTACTCACTCAGGGCAGACAAATAATGGTCGTTACTTGAAAATACTGAGTAATGAGCAAAAAATCTGTAGCCTCCTAGGGCAAAAGACTGCTGCTGAGATATTGGAAAATGCTACCCAACATTTAAAGAATTTAACCAATTTCACACAATATCTTTCAGAAAATAGAAGAGGACAGAACATTTCCAACCTTTTTTATGAGGCTAGGATCACTCTTTCACCTAAAGCAAAGACTGTACAAAAAAAAATAAAACTACAATTCAATGTCTCTTTAGAACTTAAGTACAAAATTCCCATCAAAATATTAGCAAATCAAATTCAGCAATGCATAAAAATAATCACACACCATTATCAGATGGGATTTACTGCAGGCCTGTGAGAATGGATGAACATTCAAAAATCAATCTATATATATATATATATATATATATATATATATATATATATATATATATAGTCAGGCTAAAGAAAAAAAATCATATGAGTAGATTTTCAACTGACAGAAAAGACATCTGATAAATTCCAACACCTGTTCAAGTTAACAAGAAAGGGCAATTAATTCAACTTGCTATAGAGCATCTATTGAAAACATCATCATACTGAAAGGTATGGATCAGGATGGAGGCAGGATGTTTGCTCTCATGACTCTTATTCTGCTCAGTAGAAGTTCTAGGCCACTACAATAAGGAAAGGGGAAAAATAATATCATACATATTATAAAGGAAAGAAACAAAACTATCCTTATTTGCAGACATGATTGTTTATACAGGAAATTCCAAGGACTCTCCAAGGACCTAATAAGTGAGTTCAGCAGACTGCAATGAGATACCACAAGAAACCTACTAGAATGCCTAAAATAACTAGTGACAACACCTAATGCTGGTGAGGCTGCAGAGAAATTTAATCACTTACATTGCTGGTAGGGATATAAAATGGTATAGCCATTCTGGAAAATAGTTTGGCAGTTTCATATGAAACTAAATATGCAACAATCTTATGACCTAGGAAGTAAACTCTTGGCCATTTATCACAGAGTAATGACACAATTCGTGTTCGTTCACACAATAATCTGTATGTGCATGTTCACACAGCTTTATTCATAATAACCCAAAACTGGAAACAACCCAGATGTCGTTCAATGAGCGAATGGCTAAACCCCATACCAGAGAATGCTACTCAGAAATAAAAAAAATACACTGTAGATAAGCACAACAACCTGGATGAAATTCAAGGGAATCAGGACAAGTGAAAAAGGCTAAATCTAAAAGGTTGCATGTTGTATGATTTCATTTATATAACATTCTTTTTTGTTTGTTTGTTAGGCCTCATCCAAGGATATTTTTTCCATTGATTTTTTAAGAGAGAGTGGAAGGGAGAGAGAGAGACAGAGAGAAACATCGACATGGGAGAGACACATTGATTGGTTGCCTCCTACACACCCCCCGAACAGGGCCAGGGAACCTGCAACCAAGGTACGTGCCCTTGACCGAATTGGACCTGGGAGCCTTCAGCCTGTGGGCTGATGCTCTATCCATTGAGTCAAACCTGCTAGGGCTATAACATTCTTAAAATAAATGATAGAAATGGGAAACTGGTTAATGGTCATCAGGGGTCAGAGTCATGGATGTAAGTGGGTTTGACTATACAAGACAACAGGAGGGATCCTTTTAGTGATAGAAGTGACCTTATCTTGACTGAAACAATGCCAATATCCTGGCTGTGATATTGTACAGTTTTAGTTTAGTGTAAGATGTTACTATTGGTAGAAACTGAATAAAGGGTAAATGGGATCTTTCTGTATTATTTCTTACATTTGCATGTGACTGTATCATTATTTCAATATTTTAATTGAAAGTGTATATATAGTCAAAGAAAAAACAGCCATTAGGCAGGTCTAAGTAAAGTTCATTTAGCAGAGGTCTGGGCTAAGGCAGAGGAGGCAACTAGTACAGCATGTGGCATGTGACCTGGCAGGGTGCGAGCCCTGTGTAGAAAAAAAGACCTGAGTTGGACGATGGCCAGGCAGGGCTCGAAGACTGGTTGTGAAAAGGATTGGGTAAATAAGTAAACACAATGGGGATAATAAGAGACAGGTTTCTCATTTGTGGAGAAGAGAATTAGAAACATAAAAAATGAGGAAAGCTAGTAAGATCTGGAAATAGCCTAAGTGCCCATCAGTAGATGAATGGATTAGAAAACTGTGGTACATCTACACGATGGAATACTATGCTGCTGTAAAAAAGAAGGAACTCTCCCCATTTGCAACATCATGGATGGAACTGGAGAGCATTATGCTAAGTGAAACAAGTCAGTCAATGAAGGAAAAATACCCCATGATCTCCCTCATTCATGGATAATAAAGACCATTACAAACTTTTGAACAATAATAGATACAGAGGCAGAGCTGCCTCAAACTGATTGTCAAACTGCAGTGGGAAGGCCAGGGAGGGTTGGGGGACAGGAGGGAGGGGAGTAAGAGATCAACCGAAGGACTTGTATGCATCTATATAAGCATAACTAATGGACATAAGACACTGGGGGGTAAGGGAGGGCAGGGGTTTGTCAAGGGTGGGGGGGAAAAAGGGGCACTTATGTAATACCCTTTGTAATACTTTTAGCAAAAATAAAAAAAAAGAGAAAAAGAAAAAGGAAGAAAAAAAAATAAAGGCCAACTTCCATTGAAAAAAAAAAAAAGAAAGAAAAAAAAATGAGGAAAGCTAGAATGATGGTATATGGTTCCTTTAGAATGGAAGTACCAATACAACCTCATGGTTTTCAATATATACAGATAGAACAGAAATAAATATGCATGTAAAAGTGGATAGACATAGCATGTATATATACGAACATATACTTCCTAGCTTTGTCTTCAAGGGAGCTTGGGAAGGATGACATTCCAGTAGTAGTGTGCACATCCATTAGTGAGCCCATCTTGATTTCTAAATCCATTCCCCACAAGGCCCTATGGAGAAATGGCTGATTTCAGAGCTGGGACAGGAAAAGTACAAGATGAGACTAAAAGAGCTTGGTGTGCCAGAAAGCAAGGAATGCAGGAATGGTGGGGAAATGTCAAAAGACATAGCGAGCAGCTTGAGGGAGCTCTTACTGGCCAAATATGGGACAATTTGAGCATCCAAACAAACTGTGGTAGAGAATTATATTCCATTAAGCAGAATAGGAATCTACAGTGGAAAAAACACCCCCAAAACTAAACAAATAAATGGATAGAGTTCTTCCATACAGTAGAATGCCAATTAAGAAATGCAGAAGGAGCCCTAGCTGGTTTGGCTCAGTGGATAGAGTGTTGGCCTGCGGCCTGGGTCCTGGGTTTGATTCCGGTCATGGGCACATGCCTGGACTGTGGGTTCGATCCCCAGTGCTGGGGCGTGCAGGAAGCAGCTAACCAATGATTCTCTCTCATCACTGATGTTTTTATCTCTCTCCCTCTCCCTTCCTCTCTGAAATAAATAAAAATATATTTTTAAAAAAGAAATGCAGAAGGAATGATGGAATTAGAAAACTACTATTTAATTATCTATCATAGTAATAATTAATTCAGCCAAGAAACACCAATAGATGATAAAACTCCTGGGTGAAAGTTGAATGAGGACCAGGGCATTTACATTAGTCTCAAAGCATCACTCCACAAAATATTAGTTATGAAGGTGAAGCATCCATCTTATATAAAAACTGCTGTTTGAAATTTCAACCCTGCTATTCTGGCTTCTGTCTTAAATAATAAGGAAAATAAGACCACTCCCATTCCAGAGAGGCCGTAAACTATGCCCCAGACAGAGTTGTCAGTGCTGACACCAGGCCAGGCTTTGAGATATGGTTTCATGGCCCTTTCCCAGCACGCAGGACTTCTTTCTCAGAAGGCCCAGAAGTCTCATTCCAAATTTGGGAGACAAAGGACTAGAAAAAGTATAAATAGAGTTTCCTCCATGTTGGGGGCCCAGAATTTGAAAGACACATTTTTCTCTGGGCCTGTGCAGAATTTAATAATAAAATATAACTCCCTTTCTCTAAGTGTGGCTTGGTTTTTAACCCGGTCTTCTGCAACAAAGGGAGAAAGAATAATTTATAATGGATTAATCTCAGCAGACACCACTTTGCTGACATAATCAAACTTATCGTTTCCAGTGACGGGGCAAAATGACATCTTCTATCTCATGACGGATGTAGTGAGAAAAGCACAGAATCATTTCTGTGATGTTTCTGTCCAAAATGCATAACCTCAATCCTGTCATGACTAAATAGGAGATAAAATTGAATTGAGAAAACATGCTGCAAATAATGGCCTGCAATCTTCATAAAGTTCACAAAAGCACAAACTATGATCATTGAAAGAATCTACAAAACCATGACAAGTATCCTTTTAATATTAAATTTTGGTATATCATATACCAAAGAATATTTTGGGGTCAGTTGACAAAACTTGAATGGTGATCTCTGGGTGAATAGTAATCAGTATATAGAAATTCTTTGTGTGCTTTTCTGTAAGTCTAAAATTATTTCAAAATAAAATAACTAACATCACAAGAAGATAGACAACCAAACATCATGGGCATCCTGATAAAAGAGAACAGTACCATCCATGAAATATTGTTGCCAAAAAAAACAAACCAACCTGACTATAGACTCTACATCCCTCTACCAACTCAGTTTATAGAAAGCACCATCTATAATAATAAAAGTGTAATATGCTAATTAGACTGGACATCCTTCTGGACGCCCTTCTGGATGACCTTCAGGATGAAGCCAGGGCTGCAAGGGCCAAGCCTCTTGTAAGAATTTCATGCATTGGGCCTCTAGTGTGGATATAACCAGCAAAATATAGATCCTGGCAAACTCTATTGGGCAAAAAACCTGGTTTCTTCAACAAATAAACTGTAAGTAAAAAGAAGATAGAGGAAATAGGGGGAAACACCATGTTAAAAAAGATGTAAGATACATATCCTATCTAATAAAGAGGAAATATGCAAATTGACTGTAACTCCATGACAAAGATGGCGACGCCCACAGCCAATAAGGAGGGGATATGGAAATTGAGGGTCATTCCGTGACAAAAGATGGTGGCAGCCAGGCCTGCCCAGAGGGCCTGTGGGCAGCGCAAGCGTGGAGGCGTGGAGCAGGTGGGGTGGGGCATCCTGCCCTGGCTGCTCCAGGCTGGTGGGCAGCACACGTAGGTGCGGAGCAGCCAGTGGTCAGCTCTGGGCCAGTGGGCAGTGCAATCCAGGCCGGTGGGCAGCATACACAGGTGTGGAGCAGCTGGTGGGCAGCGCCCACAGGTGTCCAGCCCCGCCCAGGCTGCTCTGGGCCTGTGGGCAGTGCACGTGGAGAGCTCTGGGTGGGGGAGGTGGGCTGATGGAGGGTGGCCTGTACTCCCCACATGGCAGTGGTGGTAGCCGTGAGCACGCCAAGCAGAGCCTGCAGGCTGAGCTGAAGTAGCACTGCAGGCCCATTCAGCGCCG
>NW_005871680.1:255228-257110 GCF_000147115.1 Myotis lucifugus | reverse complement strand
TACTGGCCCAGAAGATGCGCGATCACAGGGACAGCCACCGTGCAGGCCAGACTGACGTCCTCCTGCCGTGCCACGAGGGGTTTGCGGATCTGCACAGTTGCAGGCCTCCAGTGCGCACATCTTTCCCTCACACCCTGGAGTTCGAATGTCCCCCAGCACACCTGCAACAGTCCCTGGAGCATGGCGTGCACAAATTCCCCCCCCACCCCCGCCCCTCCGCCACACTTTCCATCAACCCCAGCATGCCTACATCCCCCACAGGACTTGCACATGTCCCCTCCGACACGCTCATGTCCTTTGGAGAGTGTCTGGGTGTTCTGGGTGCTGAGGGTGGGCGCCTGTGAGATGACAGTGAGAGGGCGGAGTGGTGATGCCCTGTTCCCACGGAGGCCAGTGCAGTGACAAGATCACCTCTGTGGGGCTAATGCAGGTGTTGAGGTGGGAGCAGGTGCAGACAGACACACCTGGTGGGTGTGGGCGGCCCTCGCTGAGGTGCCTTGAGTCAGCATTCAAGATCAGGAACCCAGAAGAGGCAAGGAGTTCCATCCTCTCAGTGAAACGGTGGGATAGTCGGGGCGACTGCAGAGGAGGAATGTGCACTTTGGGTGCTGGCACCCATGAATGAAGGCTGCCCTGACTGAGCCTCGCTCGTTGGGGCCTAGCACACTCCTGCCGGGCAGCAGGGGACAGGACGTGCTTTTCCGAGTTAATGAGAGGAAACATTGATTCTCCTGCTGCCTGAGAAGGTGGAAAGTGGAGTGGGAAGACATGCGGAGATGAGCGAGGTTACCTGTCCGGGGGTTCCAAATCCGCCATTGGTTCCTTTCACCGCTGACTAGAGATATACAGGGTGTTCCCCCAAAATGTATACACACTTTGAAAACCTACTAATTACAATGGGTTTAAGCATGAAAAGAAAGAAACAACAATGGAGCTGTCGTCTGTTAAAAGTGCGGGCACAAACCAGCAGTCGGACATTCCCCGAGGGGTCCCAGATTGGAGAGGGTGCAGGCTGGACTGGGGGGCCCCCCCCCACATGAATTTTGTGCACCGGGCCTCTAGTCTATAATAATAAAAGCGTAATATGTTAATTACACCGGACGTCCTTCCAGACAACCTTCTAGACGAAGCCGGGGCTGCGATGAAAGCCCAGGTCCTGGGTGCTGGAGATAAGTCCGGGTCCCCGGTGCCAGAGGGAAGCCGGTGCTGGCGGCCAGGGGAAGGAAGGCCTACTCTTGCACGAATTTCATGCAACTAGTTGAATTATAAAATATTGACCTTTATTGGATCTCGATTCACACATACATATATGAGATCATTAGAAATTTGAGCAGTGTTTAGATATTTGCTAACATAAAGCAATTATTAATTTTTTTAGTTATGGTTATGATGACATGTTTAATGAATAAAATGAAGTAAATGGAAGCACGAGAAAGGAGAGGAGAAAGTGAGTGAGCTGATGTTGTTAAAGCTGGGTGATGGTACCTCCATGGGGAGGGGTGGTACCTCCATGAGTATCTTTACTGTATTCTGTATACTTTTGTAAATTTTTGAAATTTCCCAAAATAAATGTTTGATATTTTTTTCTTAAAGTAGCAGAACTAAGATTTAAATCTGTCTGTCTCATTCCAAAGCTAGTTCTTGATAAGTCTTTATTTCTTTAATAATAATTTAAATATTTTATGTATTCCCTAATTAATTTTTCCCACGATTCACCAGCGAACATTTTTTTCCCTACATATTTCCCCACTTTATAAAAGTGAATTCTACGTATTTCAACCACTTTCCTACATATATCCAAAGTCCTTCTAAGTGAATTATAAGTGTTTTCAAAAACTTTACTACATATATCCCAGCATTTTCAATGTGGATTCTAAGTGTT
>NW_005871680.1:251387-255128 GCF_000147115.1 Myotis lucifugus | reverse complement strand
GTCATAGCTCTTTTAATTCTCATTTGCACCACTTCCCTACACATTTCGCAATACCTACCAAGTGTTTCAAACACTTCGTAAACATTTCCCAGCCTTGCCAATGTGAATTCTAAGTCTTTCAAACAGTACCCAACACATTTAACCCTAACACTAAATGCTAACCCTGACTCTAGTCCAAACCCTAATCCCTAACCCTAACCCTAATCCTACCAATAACACTAACCCTAAACCGAAATCCTAACTGTAACCCTATACTTAACCCTAGCCCTAACCTTAACTCCTAATCCTAACCCTAGCCCTAATCCAAGCCCTGACCCTAAATCCTAACAGTAACCCTAACCCCCACCCTAACCTTAACACTGTCCTACACATGTCACAGCTCTTTAAACCTGAAATCTCAGTATTTCAACACTTTCCTACATATAACCCTCACTGGCGAACATTTAAAAAAAGAGTTCCCATCCCAATGTTAACTCAATAAAGAATAACTGACTACTTTTATAGATTAGATGCACTTTGAAAACGTTAGATGTAGCCCTAAACGGTTGCTCAGTGGTTAGAGCATTGGCCCGTGGACTGAAGGGTCTCAGGTTTGACTCTAATCAAGGACACATACCTTAGTTGCAAGCTCAATCCCCAGCCCCGGTCAGGGTGCGTGCGGGAGGCAACCAATCGATATTTCTCTCACATCAATGTTTCTCTTTTTTTTGTCTCAACCCCTCCCTTCAACTCTCTCTCTAAAAAAAAATCAATGGAAAAAATATCCTCAAGTGAGGATTAGCAACAACAACAACAAAAAGATATAAATTAATTTTTAAAATTTTCCAAATTTCCCCCCAAATTTAAAATTAGCTATATTTATATAATGAGGACAGTTTTAATTAAAAAGATGGTTTTGGGCCCTAGCCAGTTTGGCTCAGTGGATAGAGTGTCCGCCTATGGACTGAAGGGTCCCGGGTTCAATTTCGGTCAAGGGCATGTACCTTGATTGCAGGTTTCTCCCAAGGGCACATGCAGGAGGCAACCAATTGATGTGTCTCTCATCAATATTTCTCTTTGTCTTTCCCTCTGTCTTCCACTCTCTCTAAAAATCAATGGAAAAATATCCTTGGGTGAGGATTAAAATAAAAAGATGGTTTTGGGAAAGGTAAAAATCAGCTTACTTAGTGAATCATAATAGAAGTGTTTGGAGAAGTCTAGAGTTTTTTTTATTGTCATTGTAATTTGGGGACATTACTGGACTCCGTTGGGGAGGACACAGGGATCAGCACTGGGGCTCTCCTGCACAATGAGGAGGTGCTCCACCTCTAAAGCCAACAGAATCCCCAGGGAGAAACACCAACTAAAAAGTAACACTGCAACAAAAGAAAGGACAGGGGAAAAGGTTCATCTAACTTTTACACTTGTTAGCTGAAGAGTTAATAAACAACCCATTATTCTACAATGGAAGCAGCAAGCATACACCATTGTTGCATTTGTTTTAGACAGCATTTCATTCTAAGGCAGTGACACTAACATACAGTAAGTGTGGCACACAGATGCTGTCCACAAATGATAGTAACCAGTAGTAGTCAGATACAATATAGACAGACAAATGAGGATCTAACAGGATCATTAAGTGGGAAACACTGGTTTTCTTGGTGAAAGAGAGCTCCCCCTGGTGGAGGAGATTCCCACAAGTGCACAATCAGCTGAACCACTCTCAGCAAGCATTGAACTCCATCCAATAACTTTAGACCCGTACTCCCTTACTTTTCCTTATATTATCTAATCCATACTTTGGGGAAAAAATCCTGCAAAGTTCCCTATACAGAAGAAATAAAGTGAACTTGGGTAAAACCAAGAGTGGGCGCTAAGAAAATCATGCAATGGGTACTGTCCAAAAAACACACCAAATTACCCAACATCTCTTGGCTGACTGAAGGGCCAAAGAGGACAAACTCAAGGCATGCTCCCAGCTTACAACTCGTGACAGTAAGAAAAAGTGAGGGGCAAGTGGCAGTGAGAGTCCAAGTTACAACACCCTTCCTTCCTGGTACCACGTGAAGGCAACCACGGAGAGACAAAAACTGAGAGGAGCAGGGCTAGCGTGCTTCTGAATGTGCTTTACAAGTGACACTGCAAGTAACCAAAGAAGAAAAGAAATGAAAGTTTGATTCGCAAGGAGGCGTTTGATGAGAGGAACAAACGGATAATTTCAGTCTAAGAATTATTAAGGAGACAAACATTGTTTTCAACACTTTCTTAACAGGCCAAGATCATTATTCAGGATTTAGAAAAGGAATTTTAACAGGCAAAACAGTCAGACAGAAATAAACAACAGGCCACAAGTAGTACCTGTAACATGGGATTTCAGTATGAATAAAGAATCATGCCTTTTCTTTCACGTGCATTCATATAGCTGGTTTGATTAAACTCTAGTTTGCACAAAGAGACAAAAAGAGCATATTAAAGAACGATTACCTTTCATGTTTGCAGCATGCCCACTGTTATTCACCAAAGTGGAATATGGTGGTTCATTCTGAGGCAAGACTCCTGCAGCCATGGTCTTCTGTTGAGAGAAAAAAAATTATTTTTTGAAAGACTTCCCATTGGTTATTCATTTACTAATTATCTGTAATATGCTAGACCTCTGCAGTATAACATAATAGTCATTAGCTAAGTGGCTGCTGAGTACTTGAAATGTGGCTAGTACAGATTTGAGATGTGCTGTAGGAGTAAAGTACAAGATTTTGAAGACTTAGTATAAAAACAAAGAATGTACAATATCTTACAAATATTTTTACATTCATTCTACATTGAAATATTTTTATATACTGTGTCATTTTAATTTTTAATGTTGCTACTAGAAAATGTAAAACTGAACACATGGATCACATGATAGTCTACTGGATGGTGCTGTTCTAGATATTAAGGACATTATAGAGGAAACCAGACATGTTCTCCCTTATACATTTATAATCTGTCAGGAAGACGAAAAGTAGACACAAATAATGCTACTATGTGCTTAGTGTCAGAAGACAGGCTTGGACAAGCATGAGGGCTGTCCACTTCAGGGTGGCTGCAAGGCATCAAGGAGAAATCAGAATTTGAACTGGGCAAAAGGAGTAACATTTACTGTGGACTTGACAGTATACTAGGCAATTGAACAGAACCATTCATTCTTTACTAATTTCGTTAATTGAGGGTTTACAAAATTTATGTGACTTTCATCTGTAGTTAAATTTTATGACTAAGTGATTTCTGTGTCACTACAGTTTCCACTGAGGAAAGTTAAGTAAATCATTTTATATGTCAAAAAAAGCAAAACCATCACTGTTCTTAAGCTCTTACCATATGTAAGACTGTGAATTGAGAAACTTACATAGTGGTCTCTTCTGATTCCTGAAACAGAGCAACTAATCCCCCATGGTTCCAGCTGGTTTGCTCAGTGGATAGAGTGTCAGACTGCGGACCAGAGGGTTCAGGGTTCAATTCTGGTAAAGGGCACATACCTCAGTTGGAGGCTCCTCTCAGGCCCGGGCCCTGTTCAGGGTGCATGCAGGGGGCAACCAATCGATGTGTTTCTCTCACATCGATGTTTCTGTCTTTCCCTCTCTCTAAAATCAATGGGAAAATATCCTCAGGTGAGGATTAAAAATTATATTAATTAAACCTTATAATTCCTAAGTGAGAGAGCACTAGGACATCTTTTGGTCCATTAGGAGGTCATGATTAGCAGTCTCTAGGGAGGTGGGGGTG
>NW_005871680.1:247564-251287 GCF_000147115.1 Myotis lucifugus | reverse complement strand
CGGTTTCGGCCTGATCCCCACAGGCCAGGCCAAGGGACCCCATCTGCCAGAGGGACCCCACTCACTCTGTAGACGCCCTTCGAACCCCGTCACCACCCCAGGTGCAGCCAGCCGGGGATGGACTGTGGGAAGTTGGCTCCAGGGCATGTCTGGCCTGTCTCGCCCAGTCCCATCCTGCCAGCCACCTTCTAATTAATTTACTTTCAATGTGCACGAGTCCGTGCACTGGGCCTCTAGTTTTATATATGCAGCATGACTATGATGCAGTTTAGTGGACATTAGAGCTGGAAGATGAACAAGCCCACATTCCCTGGTGCTGAGCAAGCTTCGTAACATAACCCTTCCACTTACAAAGTTGTGCCAGTGCCCTAGCCAGTGTGGCTCAGTGGATAGAGTGTCGGCCTGTAGACTAAAGGGTCCTGGGTTCGATTCTGGTCAAGGGCACGTACCTCAGTTGCAGGCTCCTCCCCGGCCCAGGCCCTGGTCAGGGCATGTGCAGGAGGCAACCAATTGATGTGTTTTTCTCCCATCGATGTTTCTCTCTGTCTTTCCCTTTCTCTTCCACTCTCTCTAAAATCAAAGGAAAAATATCCTCGGATGAAGATTAAAAATAGAAAATAAAAAAAAGATGCCCTAACCCTGTTTGGCTCAGTGGATAGAGCATCGGCCTGCAGACTGAAAGGTCCCAGGTTCGATTCCTGTCAAAGACATGTACCATGATTGCAGGCACATCCCCAGTGGGAAGTGTGCAGGAGGCAGCTGATCAATGTTTCTAACTCTCTATCCCTCTCCTTCCTCTCTGTAAGATATCAACAAAATATATTTTTTTAAAAAAGAATGAAAACAGCTCCCTGGTCAGGACAGTATATGTGGCTTACCATCACAGTATTTTCAGCAGGCTCAAAACACATCAGGACACATCAACAGTCAAAGAAAAAACTGGCTAGAAATAATTTGTAATACATTTTGAGATTAAAATATACATTCAATATGGATGGTTAAAAATATATCAAATTTTAAAGTGAGATAAAAGGTAGAGAATAAACTCTCCACTCCTATCACCCTGCCCAGGTTTTACTCCTCAGAGGTAACAATGTACTCATTGGCTTTTATTCTTCTGGGGTGTAGGAGGTCACTACACTTATACCTCTGGTTATTAATTCAATGTAATTAAACCGTAGTATAAAATCCTGGCATAAAAGATGGGGA
The DNA here is from genome assembly GCF_000147115.1 of Myotis lucifugus. Lineage (NCBI taxonomy): Eukaryota > Metazoa > Chordata > Mammalia > Chiroptera > Vespertilionidae > Myotis > Myotis lucifugus. Next base: position 250,078 of record NW_005871680.1, on the reverse strand, counting down.
AATTGGCTCAATATAATATCTAATACACACATACATGGTCTGGGTACACACACCTTTTTAGAAAAATATTTATCAAGTACTGTGCTTGGACCCATACAAAAGAAGATACTCCTGCTATTACCACATCTGTGCTGCTCAGAGTTAAACATTCTAGGCATCAGTGTCCAATGGACTTTTTCTTTCATTTCATTTGTTGCTTAAAACAAGGCATACTTGTGTGTTTTGCTGCAAATTTGGACTATGTGTTTCTTATAGGACCAAGGCCTCTGGTCCTTAGATGCTGCTTGGCTTTGATTTATCCTTAAGTCGTTGCTGTTGTTTTTTCCATAAAAGGTGAATGGAAGGTAAACTTTCCTTTTGTTATTGGAAAATCAAATTCCACTCTGGCTTGAGGGAGTGGGGTGGCTCTTGGGGTACCACTGAACTAAGCTTTTTCAGAAGCCCACATGGAAGAATGAGGTATGGCAAAAAACTTTATTTGCATGGGGATATATTCCTTGGGTTGCAAAGTCCCATGTCCTTTAACCCAGTCCTGAAAGAGGGGCAGCTACGGTTCCAGTAAAGCCAAAAGCACGGCCACTGTCCAGAGCTTTCCTTCCATGTTGCAGCCGGACCCAGTCCAAACATTTAGGCTAATTAAAGTCCGTGGTGTAGAGTCCCACAAGGCTGTGAGCCACGTGGGTGTAGCGAGTGTGCCCTGTGGAGAGCTCCTGGGAAGGTGCATGAGCTGATTGTCGGCAGAGCCACGTCCTGGAAACATACCTTGCCAGAGGCAGGTATGTTGTCAGCCAGCCTGACCTTCAGCTCAGGCGCCAGGGGGTGGGTTTCATTATCTAAGTTCAGCCAGGCACCAGGAATGGACACAATTATCCGGGCTCAGCCAGGAGTGACAATTACAAAGAAGTCATAAGAATGAAGAATTGCAGTTTGATCTTTAACCATGATTTCACAAAATTTCCTTTGTCTAAAACTTTAGTAAAACTTCCTGGTATCAGGCTATATATAACAAACACGCTGCACCAGCTCTGGGTCACTGTCTCTCCATCAGAGGGCAGCGTCCCACCTGGCCCCAGCTTTACTTAAAGTCTTTGTGTCTGTCTCTTTTTTTCCTTTTCTCAATCCCCAGCCGCCTCTACTCAGGACTCGTCCACTCTCTAGCCGTGCTGGTCACAGCGAAGAGAGAAATACTTATAGTGCCCCCTGAAACAGGAGAGCCAGGAACCCTGCACATGAGAAAGAGATTCCTTTGTGTAGTTTATGTATTCAGGTTTCACGCCCTTGCAGTGGCCACACCTATTCTGGCCACTAATTTGTTCTCAGGTGAGACTGACATACATCTTCCCACATTGCTCAGACCTTACTGGGCATGTGTTTAAACTGCCTTTGTTCAGTCCCTTCCCCCACTGCTTAGCAGGGAACAGACTTGGAGAGTGTTAAATTAGTAAAGCTACGTAAATGGCAAGCCTTTATTATCTAGTCTTCCCTTTACTCCTTTCCTGTTAAATAATAACCAGGTTATTATAATGGTATCACCTACATTCTGAAAGTATCTTTATTTTATCCTTGTACTCAGCTAATAATCTGGGTACTTACAGAATTCTAGGTTGAAAACCATGCCAGAATTTTGAAGGTATTTTCTACTGCATTTTAGCTAACAATACTGCTGATGACACTAACCTGAGACTTGTAACAGATCTACTGCAGTATCTGTATCTTTGGTTTCTAAAATTTCACAAGGATATGTATTGGGAGCAGACCCTTGTCACTTAACTCAGTTGGTTCCTGCTGGGCCCTTATAATATGCAGATAGATGGCTCATTCAGCAGTTAAAATTGACTGGACTCCAGGTACCATGAGGAGGTATGTACTATCCTTATCTTCTTTTTCTCAGGTGGGAAACCTTGTCTGAGCTCACACATTTCTAGCTGCATCTTTTCTCTCTTAATCAATGCTGGGCATTTCAAATATTTTTAACAGAATCATTGTTTTACTTTGCATATCGTTATTTAGTGAGGCAAATCAGTTGTTCAGAGGCTTTTAAAAATGAATTTCTTATTTATTAATTAATTTATTTGTTAATCATCACCTGAGGATATTTTTCCATTGATTTTTAGAGTGTGGGAGAGGGAGATAGAGAAACATCGATTGGTTGCCTCCGACCAGGGCGGGGCATCGAGCCTGCAACCAAGGTACACGTCCTAGACTGGAATCGAACCCAGAACCCTTCAGTCTGTGGGCTGACGCTCTACCCACTTAGCCAAACTGGCTAGGAGAAAAAAAAAATTTCTTATTAATAAACTGCCTGCTGCAGAGCTTAGCCCAGCCGTGGGCAAAACTACGGCCCGCGGGCCGGAATCCGGCCCGTTTTGAAATGAATAAAACTAAAAAAAAAAAAAAAGAGACCGGACCCTTTTATGTATGATGGTGTACTTTGAATTTAATATTAAGTCCACACAACCCCTCCAAGCCATGCCTTTTTGTTCCGGCCCCTCTGAGTCCAGTTTAAAAAACCCA
>NW_005871680.1:221893-247464 GCF_000147115.1 Myotis lucifugus | reverse complement strand
GTTAATGGTGGGTTCTGCCTAGTATCTCATGTTGTGTAGTCTGTACCTGGACTTTCTGGCTCTATGCCACGATAAGAAAGGCTTCTCAATACGAGATGTCAGTCCCGTTTTAGTGCCTCCCATTCCAATGGCTAGATGCCATCCCTTGCTGCAGGTTGACAGCACTACTGCTAAAACGCGACAGTCTACAGAATTAAAGATGGCCCATCTTCGAAGAATATCATATGTATACTAATGTGACTATACTTTGAAAAAGTAAAATTATCTTTATTTGTAAATTATCTACATTTGTAAAGCTTAAATACTATATTTTTACCAAACAACATGAATACATGCTTTTTTAAGACATATATTTTATTGATTTTTTACAGAGAGTAAGGGAGAGGGATAGAGAGTTAGAAACATCGATGAGAGAGAAACATCGATCAGCTGCCTCCTGCACACTCCCTACTGGGGATATGCCCACAACCAAGGTACATGCCCTTGACCGGAATCGAACCCGGGACCCTTCAGTCCACAGGCCAACGCTCTATCCACTGAGCCAAACCAGTCAGGGCATGAATACATGCTTTCTATGAAAAAGTAATTCTTCTAACATAGGAAAAACAGTGGAAGAATGGAAAATTTTAAAGGTATAATACCCGAGACTTACTACATATTACTGCTTCCATAGTTTCGCCTTTTCCAGAATGTCACAGAGATGGAATCATACAGTATGTAGCCTTTTCAGATTGGCTTCTGTCACTTATTAATATACATTTAAGACTCCTCCATGTATTTTCATGGCTTGACAGCCATTTCTTTTTAGTTCTGAATAATATTCCATTGTCAGATGATGTCACAGAAGGATAAAATGCATCCTTCAGTTTATTCATAAATTTACCTACTGAAGGATACATTTGTTGCTTCCAAGTTTTGGCAATTATGGATAAAACTGCTATAAATATCTGTGTAGGTTTTTGTGTAGACATACATTTTTCAGCTTCTTCAGGTAATCACCAAGGAGCATGATTGCTGGGTCACATGGTATGAACATGTTTAGTATTATACATTACTAGAGGCCCAGTGCACAAAATTTGTGCATGGGGCGGGTCCCTCAGCCCGGCCTGTACCCTCTCCAATCCGGGACCCCTCGGAGATGTCCAACTGCCTCTCACAATCCAGGGCCACTGTCTCCTAACCACTTACCTGCCTGCCTGCCTGATCACCCCTAACCACCTCTGCCTGCCTGCCTGCCTGATCGCCCCTAACTGCTCCCCTACTGGCCTGATCGCCCCTAACCACCTCTGCCTTGCCCCGCACCCGGGACCCAGGATTCCCTCCTCCAGCCGGTCGCAGGCACCCGGGACCCATGCTTCCCTCCCTCTGGCTGGCTTCGCCCAGGCCAGCCGCAGCTGCAGGGGACCATAGGCAGGTGGCTTCACCAGGGCCGCAGCTGCAGGCACCCAGGACCTTGGGGCGGGTGGCTTGTCCCTCTCCTGAACCTCAGCCTTCACTGCTGGCACCCAGGACCACAGGGTGGGCAGCTTGTCCCTCTCCTGGGCCGCAGCCCCAGCCACTGCAGGGCACACAGCTTGTCTCTCTCCTGGGCTGCAGGCACACCCACAGCCACTGGAGTCTGGGACCGTGGGACAGGCAGCTTGTCCCTCTCCCAGGCTACAGCCTGGCTGGTCCCCATTCCTCTCTTGTGAGCTCATTTGTGCCTGGCTGGTCCCTATTCCTCTCTTGAGAGCTCATTTGTGCCTGGCTGGTCCCCATTCATCTCTCCCCAGTGTTGAGTGTCTGAGCCGTTAAGGCATGATGGTGTGAGGGCATGACGACCATTTGCATATTAGCTCTTTATATATAGGATTCCTATTTTATAGATTAGGAAACTAAGGCAAAGACAAGTCAAATAACTTGCCTGAAGTCACAGAGCTGTGAAGTAGTAGATCTGGGATTTGAAACCCCACACAGTTCAGCTCCAGAGTTGTATGTGTGAACCATTACACATACAGCTTCTCAACAATAAAGACCTCACACTAAACAAAAGCTTATTAATCTATGCTTTTTAACTCAGCTACACTGGATCTGCACCATTTATAATTCCTTTGCTTGCAAAAAACTTTTCAGATCTCCCTTCCCACAGTGAGATTTTCAAATTTGTTTTGCTTTGTGCAGGTAATTGGCTGATCCTTCATCCAAATCTTCATTCAGTGCTATCCAAGACATATATCAAGAACACAGCCCCTTACATTTCAGTCTCCTTCCTTCCAACAGAAACACAAATACAGCTGGTCTTAACATAAGGTCATAAAATCCAAACACATTTTCAATACACCTGTTGTCACTTACTAGCTGTGTGATCTTAGGCACATTTATTAACATCTGAGACTCACTGTATGGTAGTTGTTGAAAGGTTACCTGAGAGCCTGTATACCAAGTATGTCAAACTCGTGGCCTACAGGCCTCATGCCTCATTTATTTGGCCCATGTTAGCCTTTGTGTTTGCTGTATACAGACTTAATTTATGTCTGGTCCATATTCAGTTTGTTCTCAACACAGTAGTCAGAGTGATCTTGTTAACTTCAGCTGGGTCATGTCATCCCTCTCTTCAAAATCCTTCTAGCTACCCTATTTGCAATTTAAATCAGCTCTCCTTCCCTATTTCACTTTTCTCCTCAGGACTTAGGAAGAAAACCTCTCTAACACACATATAATTTACTTACTTATTTCATGTATTGTCTGCCTTCCCCTGCTAAAACGTAAGCTCCATGAAGGCACAGATTTCTGTCTGCTTTGTTCTGTCTCCAAAGCCTACAATAGGGCCTGACACATAGTAGGTGCATAATAAAGATCTGTTAAATGAATAAATGAATAAAGATAAACGCTCAATAAAAGGTAGCTGCCACCACCATCATTATCATTTAATCTCTCTGAAATTCCCTTTTCATCTGTAAAGGAGTGGTAATCATGACTTACCTAACTCAAGGTAATTGCTAAGAACATATCAATGACATGACAGCACCACTATGCAAATACAAGATGTAGCATTTTCCTTTACTTAGTTTTCCTTATCACATCTATATCTTCAACTTGTTGCTGATCTTCAACCCGACAGATTTGTGTTTCTTCTAATTCCCTGAAGGTTGAATCTGTTTTCTTTTCCAACAAATATGCATGGTGACAGTAACTCCAACTCTAAGCCCATTTTTTCTCTCCTTGAGATGCCTTTGTCTGATAACAATTACACATTTTATTCACATTCCCTCCTCCTGAAGGACTGACTGAAGATTTATTCAGTAGCTCAAATGCTAAAACATAGTTTCTTAATATTACAGTAGTACTAGTGGCCTGGTGCACGGATTCATGCACATTGAAAGGAAATTAATTAGAAGAAATATTTTAATATCACTATTCACCCTTTTTCTATAAGAGAAGTGCCAGAGATGAAAGAAAATTAGTAAAATATATATAAAAATAATATATAAATTGATTAATAAACAATAACTAGATATAACAAAGGCGTGATATAAAAACACAACATGATATGAAAACATTGATAAATTGATTAAACTTATTCTAATATCTCCCTGTATATCGCATTAAGAGTAAAAACACTTTGAGAGTGCTTGACTAATTTCCCTTGTGATAAACTATTTACAACTTTAACGTCACACGCTCTTTGAACTTGAGAGAAAGCAACATATAACTGACCATGAAAATGGGTTCAGGTAGGAATATTCCTGTTGTATCTAGAGTTTGTTCTTGTGATTTATTAATAGTCAACGCAAATGCTGGCATCACAGGAAACTGTCTTCGAATTAATTTAAATGGGAGACCAGTGTCAGACGGGAACAAATCAATCCTTCGAATCAGAACAACCTCTCCTTCCACAAATCCTGTTAATACTTCAAATGTCAACAAAAACAACCAAATTCACAAACGACAATGACAGATCAAAACACACACGTGCGATTGGCGCCAGTGAGAGCTTTATATGTATCACGCATGCATGAGTCAATGTTTATTTTTAAATTGGTAGTGCCTGTCATATGTACAGCCGGTTGGTTGGTCGGATGGACGGATGGTCAGTCACTTAGCCTTTTATATATATATTTTTGTCCTTAAAGAATTAAAGTACTCCTGATGATTCTTTATGTAGTAAAACAAAACAGACTTATTTTAAACTGAAATGTTCTCACTTCTGAATCTGCAACCTCAAATAAATGACAGAACTATATAAAATTCCCTTTCTCCTCAAGTCACCCCTGGGGTAACATTTTAAAAACACCTTTTCTTTTTATAGCCTTCCCTCCCCCCACGCCTTTCTAACAAGGTGAGTCCCCATAAGTCCCCAGGGAAAGCACTAAAAGCTGCCTTGAATATACATGTCTGGCAGTTCACCATGGACTTCACTGGCTTTTGTGATCTCATACCTTAAATACACCTTAGGGAGGGTCCTCACTCTCAGAAGACTTGTTACAGGTCAGGGAAAAACAACACTACAACAAGATCCTCAAGGTTTCATCATTAAAAGAAATATGCTGTTTAGTTCAGATTCTTCAGGAAACACATTATGATAAAAACAGATGGATAAATAAAGCTTGTTTTCACAAACAAGATTTCCATACTCCCTTGCATTTTCTCACAAACAGCCAAATCTGACTAATTATTCCTATAGGTTTAAATTTATTTTATTTTACTTTTTTTTTAGAGAGAGTAGAAAGGTGAGAGGGAGAGGAAAGAGAAACATTGATGTGAGAGAGAAACATCGACTGGTTGCTCCCACACATGTCCTGACCAGGGCCAGGAATTGAACCTGCAACCCAGGTACATATCCTTGATTCAGAATTGAACCTGTAACTCTTCGGCGCACTAGCCAACACTCTAACTACTTAGTTTGCATTTACCTAACAGTAGGTATTCATACAGATTATTGTGAAGGTGTGTCTCCTGGGTTCTGTTTATGTTGTCAAATCACAAAGCCTTTTAACAGTTCCTGAGCCAATTTTCACAAAATCTTGAAATACAATACAATCTCAGCCAACATCCCAGCAAGTGATTTCATGGACATCAACAAACTGATTCTAAAGTTTATATGTAGAAGCAAAAGACCTAGAATAGCCAGCACAATATTGAAGGAGAACAAAGCTGAATGACTGACACTAACTTCAAGACTATGACAAAAAGTAATGAAGACAATGTGGTATTGGTAAGACACGCAGATCAATGGAACACAACAGAGAGCTCAGAAACTAACCCACATAAATATAGTCAACTGATGTTTAACAAAGGAGAAAAGACAATACAATGGAACAAAGACAGTCTCTTCAACAAATGATGCTGGGACAACTGGATATCTACCATGCAAAAAAATGAATCTAGACACAGACCTTATGCTCTTCACAAAAATTAACTCAAATAGACATAAATGTAAAATGTAAAACTATAAAAGATAACATAGGAGAAAACCCAGATGACATTGGGTATGGTGATGCCTTTTTAGATACAAAAAGACACAATCCATGAAAGAAATAATTAATAAATTGGACTTAATTAAAGTCTTCTGATCTGCTAGAGACAAGAATGAGAAGATAAGTCACAGACTGGGAAAAAAATATTTGCAAAAAACACATGATTATTATCCAAAATTTACAAAAACTCTTAAAATTCAACAATAAGAGAACAAACAACCTGATTAAGAAATTGGCCAAACACCTTAACAGACACCTCCCCAAAGAAGATATACAGATGCAAATAGCATATGACAAGATACTTCAGGGAAATGCAATTAAAACAACAATGCAACCCCCTGGCAATGGGCAAGGAGACACCTGATTGGTGGTGTTGCTCTTACATCAGTCAGGGGCAAAGAAGATGTACAGTCCTTAGTTCATCCTAGCTTGATGCCTATGTCGGTGGCCAGAGCTGTTTCATGCCTGAGGCACATAAAAAACAACAACATAAACAACAACAAATGCACCCTGGTGAGAGTGGCTCAGTGGGTTGGCACATCATCCTGAACACCAAAGGGTTGAGGGTTCGATTCCTAGTCAGGGCACATACCCAGGTTGCAGGATTGATCCTAGGTTGGGGCACATGTGTGAGGCAACTGATCGATGTTTCTCTCTCACATGGATGTCCTCTCGTTCTCTCTCTCTCTTTCCTCCTCTCCATTCCTCTCTCTCTCAAATGAATAAAAACATATCCTTGGGTGAGGATTTTAAAACAACAACGGGATACTAATATACATCTATTAGAATGGCAAAAATCTGGAACACTGACAACACCAAATGCTGATTAAGATATGGAGCAACAGGAACTCACATACATGGCTTACAGAAATTCAAAATAGTACAGGCAGTTTGGTGATTTCTTATAAAACTAAACATTCTCTTAATATATACATCAGCAATTGCACTCCTTGGTATTTTCCCAAAGGAACTAAAAACTATGTCTATGCAAAAACGTGCACATGGATATGTACAGGAGTTTTATTCATAAAACTTGGAAGCAACTAAGATGGCCTTCAATAGGTGAATGAATAAATAAGCTGGAATACATCCCAATAATGGAATATTATTCAGCATTAAAAAAGAAATGAGCTACCAAGCCATGAAAAAACATGGAGGAATCTTAAAGGCATATCACTATGAAAAAAGAATTTAATTGTATTACAAATGTATAATATAACCTCACTGGAGGGAATAGAGAGGAAAGGATCTAAGTAACTTTGGAAATGACTAGAAACTATAAGACAAAAGGAACTGTACATGAACACCACAGATGGTAATGCTGCTTCCCATGGAGGTACTGGTTAGAAGTTCTGATGCTGCCATCGTATACACTGGGACTGAAAAAATAAGTAAAAAGATAGTGAATGGTAGGGGCCAGGTTTCTCACTGTTGGAATGAAGGATGACAGATACCTAAGGGGGAAAGTCTAGAATGAACCACGGTAGTTCTGAATTAGGGTCTAAGTCATCAGTGGGAATTCCTGTTTAGCTTAATATAGAAACTGATGAGTAAAAGGAGAAATAATACAGTTATATATGTATACAGAGGTTAATATGCATACATTTATTTCCTAGCTCTTGTCACTGACAGGGTTTAAAAGCAATGACACCCCTGTAACGATGAGCACATCAGAGCAAATCCTGGTTTCTAATATCATTCCCCAACAAAAGGATCCAGGGATCCTTGCTGAAATGGCTGGCTTAGGGCTGGAACAGAATATATAAGACTAGAAGCCCAATGCACGAAATTCGTGCAAGGGTAGGCCCTCACAGCTCCAGCTGCCTCGGCCCTTGCAGCCCCGGCTTTGTCTGGAAGGTCAACTGGCAGGTCATCTGGACGGTCTTTCCGCTGTTCAGCTGTCCAGTCTAATTAGCATATTACGCTTTTATTATTATAGATGAGCCTAGAGCATCTATCCTGTAGTGCCAGAAAGTAGGGAGGTACTCAAAACACAAACTGCTGGGAGTATGTCAAAGGGATACAGAAGGCAACTGAAAGAGCCCCCGTGGCAAAAGATGAAACACTTTGAGCAACAAAAATAAATAATGCAGTTTTCAGTTATGTCTGGTAACAGAAAACTTTGACATGTTCAATGATAATAAAAGTAGGTAAGCTTTGATATCTTTCCAACTTTAAATCATGTAAAATTGTGTTCTTGTGCAGGTATATTTTTTCAGCGTAGGAGGACAGAATATACCAGGAACATAGCTTAAGTGGGACAGGCACACTGGAGTGTGTTTACAGGGGAAGAGGCCAGGAGAGGTAGGGACTCACATGAACAACAGCCCAATTCAATGTAATAAATACGTGAGCCCCTACTAGGTACCAAGAACTATGAGATGTAGGGGAGAATACAAGGACAAATAAAATAGTCCCTGACCTTTAAAAGGTAACTGTCTGGCTCTGCTGGTGTTCTCAATGGTTAGAGCGTCTGCGTGCACACTGCAGAGTTCTGGGTTTGATTCCTGGTCAAGGGCACAGGCCTGGATTGTGGGCTCAATCCCCAGTGCGGGGCATGCAGGAGGCAGCCAATCGATGATTCTCTCTCATCATTGGTGTTTCTATCTCTCCCTCTCCATTCTCCTCTGAAATCAATAAAAATATATTTTTAAACAAAAAGGTCTAGCCCTAGCTGGTTTGGCTCAGAGGATAGAGCATTGGCCAGAGGACTGAAGGGACCCAGAATCCCATCAAGGCACAACCTAGGTTCCAGGCTCCATTCCCAGCCCGTTGAGGGGCATGCCAGAGGCAACCAATCAATGTGTCTCTCTCACATCTATGTTACTCTCTTTGTCCCTCCCCCTCCCTTCCATTCTCTCTAAAAATCAATGGAAAAATATCCTAGGGTGAGGATTAACAAAACGAAAACAACAAAAAAAGAAGGTTTACCACTGATCCAAGTAATAATTATGAAACAAGACCCTGGAACTACAAGCTAAAAGCATAATTATTCTACAATCTCTTTACAACAATTTAGACCATTAAGGGCATTCACACTTTAAAAATCCACAATGCCTGTTAGAAATATCTAATCAGCCGAAACCGGTTTGGCTCAGTGGATAGAGCGTCAGCCTGCGGACTGAAAGGTCCTAGGTTCGATTCCGGTCAAGGGCACATACCTGGGTTGCGGGCACATCCCCGGTGGGAGATGTGCAGGAGGCGGCTGATCGATGTTTCTCTCTCATCGATGTTTCTAACTCTCTATCTCTCTCCCTTCCTCTCTGTAAAAAATCAATAAAATATATTTAAAAAAAGAAATATCTAATCATTCCATCATATAGAAGAGAAGAAACTTATCTAAATGAGAATACCTTTCCCATGTGCACCAGGAAACACACACAACTAATCAAAGAGAGAAGAAAACCTCCCCCTGTGGTCCTGCTTCTCGTCTCTGTTCCCAATAAGCTTTTGCTCAAAGGAAAGAAAACACTGAACTAGAGTCAGCTAATTGTGTAAAGCCTTTTACTGATAAAATTAGGCAGGCTAAGTTAGATGCAGGCTAGGTCCTTTGCAAAACAGGCTAAAACAGCGGTTCTCAACCTGTGGGTCGAGACCCCTTTGGTGGTCGAACGACACTTTCACAGGGGTTGCCTAAGACCATCCTGCATATCAGATATTTACATTATGATTCATAACAGTAGCAACATTACAGTTATGAAGTAGCAACGAAAATAATTTTATGGTTGGGTCACAACATAAGGAACTGTATTTAAAGGGCCAGAAGGTTGAGAACCACTGTCTTAAAGAAAGTCAAATACAAATGTGCACATAGTATGTAAAAAAATAAACAGGCAGAGAAAAATCTCCTTTATAGACTTGAAAGAGATTGACCAAAATACTGATAATGGGAGTATGACCGACTTTTATTCTTTTACTAGAGGCCCGATGCACAATTTTGTGCACAAGTGGGGTCCTGAGGGGGGGACGCAGAAGGGGGGGCGGGACATGTTTGGCCCTCTGGGCGGGTGTTGGGATACCCTTGCCAACCTGGGATCCAGATCCATCCCACTGATATTTGCACTGGTTGTTGGGAGCCACCTGGCGGCCACTTTTATATTGTTTCTTCCTTGTGGAGCATCTATGTAGGGGAAGAGGCCGACTTTCAGGAGGCCGGCATCACTGTCAGGATGGTGCTGGTGGTGCTGGTCCATCGGTGCCTGGCCCTTTCTCCAGAGATTGGACCTGCAGGACTACTGAGGGAGTGAGTGGCTGCTGCCGGACTGGTGGGCCACCAGGATGGTCAGTCAGCTGAGCGGCGCTCCCACTGTGGGAGTGCACTGACCACCAGGGGGCAGCTCCCGCGTTGAGCCTCTGCTCCCTAGTGGTCAGTGTGAGTCATAACAGCTGGTCATTCCAGTCATTCAGTCACTTTTATATATAGGCTTTTATATATATATACTAGTAGCCCAGTGCACGAAATTTGTGCACATTAAAAGGGAATTAATTGCCCTAACCGGTTTGGCTCAGTGGATAGAGCATCGGCCTTCGGACTCAAGGGTCCCAGGTTCAATTCCGGTCAAGGGCAGGTAGCTTGGTTGCGAGCACATTCCCAGTGGGGAGTGTGCAGGAGGCAGCTGATTGATGTTTCTCTCTCATCGATGTTTCTAACTCTCTATCCCTCTCCCTCCCACTCTGTAAAAAATCAATAAGATATGTTTTTTTTAAGGAAAGGGAATTAATTAGCGGAAATATTTTAATATTGCTATTTGCCCCTTCTCTATAATAGAAGTGTGAGATGAAAGGAAATTAGTAAAATATATATAAAAATAATATGTAAATTTGTTAATAAATAAATAGTAACAAAAGGATATAACAAGAGGCATGATACAAAAACGACAAAAACATGATATGAAAACAACAGAAACATGATATGAAAACAACAGAAACATGATATAAAAACAATAGTGATGCAAACAATGACTGATAAAGTGACTAAACTTATTCTAATATCTCCCTGTACACCACATTAAGAGTGAAAACACTTTCAGAGTGCTTGACTAATTTCCCTTGTGATGAAGTATTTAGAACTTTAATTGTAACGTCACATGCTCTTCAAACTTGAGAGAAAGCAACATATAACTGACCATGTGCAAAAATGGGTTCAGGTAGGAATATGCCTACTTCGTCTAGAGTTTGTCCTTGTGATTTATTAATAGTCATCACAAATGCTAGCATCGCGGGAAACCATCGTCGAATCAATTTAAATGGGAGACCAGTGTCAGATGGGGACAAATTAATTCTTGGAATCAGAACAACCTCTCCCTCTGCAGATCCTGTTAATACTTCAGCTTCGATAATGTTAGGTCATAATTTTTTGATAATAAATCTGGTACCATTACAAAGACCCCATTTACTATTGAGATTTTTAAATAGCATGATGATTGCACCCACTTTCAATTTTAATTTATGATATGGCATTCCCAAAGGAGTAATACTATTAAGAAATTCGATGGGAAAACTTTCCTATTCAGCATCATCTGTAGAATCAATGGAATCATCACTCAAATATGTGTGAAAATCTCCATCGAGTATATCCAAATTTTCTTCATTTAATTTTTGAACATGCTCATTTTTTGGACAAAGAATTACACATTTAGATATATTTTTAATATTATCTATAGCAGTGGTTCTCAACTTTGGCTGCACATTAGAATCACCTGGGAATCTTTTTAAAATCCTGATTCCTGGTCCTCATCCTCCGGAAATTGTTTCTTTGTTATGGGGTGGGGCCACAACATTAGTAACAAAGAAACAAAATTTCCGGAGGATGAGGCCCAGAAATCAGGATTTAAAAAAGATTCCCAGGTGATTCTAGTGTGCAGCTAAGGTTGAGAACCACTGACCTATAAATATAGTATTTCCAAAGGTAGCTTCAATAATAGATCCATTACAAATCATTTCACTTCCATGCTCTGCTCTGAGGGTGGGTTCCTGCCTGAAACCTCACCCTGAGGGCCAGTTCCTGCCAGAAACCTCACCCTGAGGGCAGGTTCCTGCCTGAAACCCCGCCCTGAGGGCTGGTTCCTGCCTGAAACCTCACTTTCCAGGAAACAGCTGTGGGAGGGTGCAGCCATTTCCAAGACGACCCCTGCAGGACTGACTTCCTTCTGGTTGGTCCCGGTTCTGGCCGTGATGTTACACCCAGGGTTTTTATATAAGTAGATAAGATAGATAATGTTTCTGTATATACCATTTTTATTTATATTATTTCTTATTTTGTTATTACTCAGATATCTAAAACAAACTTAAAAAACTAGTTTATTCGTGCCTTTCCCTAAACAGATTCAAGGGAAGTCAAAATCTATTGTGGTTTATAAACAGGGATAAGAGTTTGACCTTAAAATAGGAATAAGCCCGTCCATGCATGGAACAGGTTCAAAATTTCTATTGAAATGAAGTGGGCCAAAGCCCTCATAGCAGATCTGGCACTTTATATGACCATTCTAGATAGAATCCACTACAGTAGGTCCTCGGGTTATGTTGGAGATCCGTTCCTACGGCGGGATGTAACACGATTTTTGCAGTAAGTTGGAACCCACCTACATAAGCACCTACGTCACTCACATGGAGTAAATACACAGCAGTAATGAAGTGAAATAGTAAGAAAAATTTTTTAAAAAGATAACAATTCCTGACCTTTACTTGTGGTAAATAAATAATAAAAAACATAAAGGACATATGTCAAAATGACGGAACTTTTTTTTTTATAAATAAATGGGAGATGACGACATAATCACGAAGCGATGTACATCAAGTCCGATGTAACTGAGGACTGTCTGTATAGATTATGAGAAAGGTAAATTAGGTTAGTAAACTAATGGGATATTAACAGTGGTGGGATTGTGGTTTTTTTGTTTGTTTGTTTTTGGCTTACTGGTATTTTCCAAATATCTATACTCAATGTTTGACTTCAATAGGAATAAAAATGCTATTTCCAAAAAATTATGTAGTCGTACTGATTCCTAGTACATACATTTTTTAGGTATTTAATTTAATGCTACATTTAAAAACACATTTAAATCTTTGTTTTAATTTGTGGCCTGAGTCATTTATATATAATTTCTCACAGACTATCAGGAATTAAGAATGTGGACAAAAACATTGTGTATTTCAAAGCAGGAATAATTTAATAGTCAAATTAGCAATAGATGTAATAAAATTGCTAGAAAGTTTGAGGTAATACACAAAAGGCAAAATGGAGTTTAAAAGTTGGGCCATAAAAAAAATAAAAATAAATAAAAGTTGGGCCATTTTCTTTTTTTCTTTTTTTTAAAAAATATATTTTATTGATTTTTTTACAGAGAGGAAGGGAGAGGGATAAAGAGTTAGAAACATCGATGAGAAACATCGATGAGCTGCCTCCTGCACACCCCCTACTGGGGATGTTGCTCACAACCAAGGTACATGCCCTTGACTGGAATCGAACCTGGGACCTTTCAGTCTGCAGGGCCGATGCTCTATCCACTGAGCCAAACCTGTTAGGGCCCATTTTCTTTAGAACAGAAGAATTTTTATTTTATTTTATTTTTTTTTCCTGTACATCAGATTATTTATTCACTTGATTCTTAGATTCACTTGTTGATAGATGCATGTTTGTTGTTCACTATTTGTATCTTTACCTTTTTCTTCTTCCTCTTCTTAAAGGATACCTTTCAGCATTTCGTATAATACTGGTTTAGTGGTGATGAACTCCTTTAGCTTTTCCTTATCTGTGAAGCTCTTTATCTGACCTTCAATTCTGAATGATAGCTTTGCTGGATAAAGTAATCTTGGTTGTAGGTTCTTTTTTTTTTTAAATATATTTTATTGATTTTTTACAGAATGGAAGAGAGAGGGATAGAGAGTTAGAAACATCGATGAGAGAGAAACATCGACCAGCTGCCTCCTGCACATCTCCTACTGGGGGTGTGCCCGCAACCAACGTACATGCCCTTGACCGGAATCGAACCCGGGACCTTTCAGTCCGCAGGCCGACGCTCTATCCACTGAGCCAAACCGGTTTCGGCATTGGTTGTAGGTTCTTGCTATTCATCACTTTGAATATTTCTTGCCACTCCATTCTGGCCTGCAAAGTTTCTGTTGAGAAATCAGCTGACAGTCGTATGGGTATTCCCTTGTAGGTAACTGAGTTTCTTTCTCTTGCTGCTTTTAAGATTCTCTCTTTGTCTTTTGCTCTTGGCATTTTAATGATGATGTGTCTTGGTGTGGTCCTCTTTGGATTCCTTTTGTTTGGGGTTCTCTGCGCTTCCTGGACCTGTAAGTCTATTTCTTTCACCAGGTGGGGGAAGTTTTCTGTCATTATTTCTTCAAATAGGTTTTCAATATCTTGCTCTCTCTCATCTTCTGGTACCCCTATAATTCTGATGTTGGTACGTTTGAAGCTATCCCAGAGGCTCCTTACACTATCTTCGTATTTTCGGATTCTTTTTTCATTTTGCTTTTCTGGTTGGGTGTTTCTCGCTTCTTCGCATTTCAAATCTTTGACTTGATTCTTGCGCTCCTCTGGTCTGCTGTTGGGAGTCTGTATAATATTCTTTATTTCAGTCAGTGTATGCTTACTTTCTAGATGGTCCTTTATCACACCATCGAGGGTCTCATTAGATTTCCTGTACATCTCATCAAGTTTATCGACAGACTCTAGAAGCCTCTTGAGAGACCTCAAAAGTGTGGTTCTGAACTCAATATCCTCCCTTGATAGTTTTGTCCTGTTTCTTTGTCTCCGCATTTTTTACGCTTTCTTGGTACACCCCCTAGTAGTCTTTGTGCACAGCCTTGTTGTAGTTAAGCCCTGATTGTTGTAGTTAATACTAGAGGGATTTGACCACCAGGCTGACCGGCTGTGAGAATCAGCTGTCCAGAAGAATTTTTAACTTGAATATATGTCACTCAACTCTAAACACATTTTTATTCAGGTACCTCCCCCTTCCCTACAATCTGAGAAAGAATCCCAGAATATGTTTTTATTTTCCCATGTTACTCCAAACTCCACTCTCAATGCTTTGCCTTGAGCAAATAAAGTAAATAATAAAAATGCTGAAGGATTGGTGGGAGGGGAAGATGGTGACCCGCAGGAAGGTAGGGAGGGAGAGAGTGTGAGAGTGCGAGGGAGTGATAGAGGAGTGTGTGGACGTGTGTGGTGTGTGTGTGTATGAGTTAGGGACAGTTAGATTCTGCAGGTCTTCTAAGGGGCTGCTAAACCGGGCAGTCTTAGACGGCGGAGCCCCGCTCCCTGTGTGGACACTTCTGGGTGGCCAGCACAGGCACAGAGACCATGCCATCTTGAGAAACAGAGCTGCTTGAGACTAGGATCCTGGCCTCAGCACCACCCAGTCTGGTCTCAGACACAAACCAGGATCCTGTAGCCACAGCTACAGACCCACAGACACCAAGAGTCCAGAAATCCCTGCTGCAGATCCGTGAGTAAGAGAGCCCATCCCCCTCCATGCAGGCTCACAGGCAGCGCCATAGTAACTGATAGACCCACCCCTTGCCCGGGCCTCAGTGCTGCTACAGGAACCTTAGCCTGGAAGTGCGAGAACACCTGGAACTGGTCCTGCGCAGTGCAGGCTACAGGAGCCTTGGCCTGGGAGCTAACGCGCGAACACCCGGAACTGGTCCCGCACAGCGCGGGCCCCGGGACCCCGATTCTCCGGGCAGGAGGCAGCACCAAGCACCAGTGACTTGACTGTGTTTCTTATCACCTGCGCCTGGGATCCCTGATTCCCTGTGCATTCATACTAAGAGCCAGTGCCTCCAATTCTTGGTGTATGGGCACACAGGAACCCTGATTCTCAATGTGAGGCCGTGCGAAGCAACAGAGACTCTGATACTGGATTCTTGGGGAACTCTGACTCCTGGCGCACGCTAGGAGGCTCTGATTTACAACACACTCCAGGGGGATCTCTGTTTCAGCACAGTGCAGGCAGGGTCCCTGATTCTAAGGGCGCACACGAGGACACATTGAGCGCTGGTAACACTGACTCTGAGCGAGCCTGGTTCCCACCAACCCACCACAACCACACATCTTAGTGTCAGAGCTCTTCAGTAACACTAGGGTGGTGCAAAGCTCCCACTGCACACAGCCCAGGCCCATGCAACTCAACGTTTGAACCATCTGGAGGTAATCAGAATGGGGAGACGACACAACCCCCAGAGGAAAGAAAATGAGGAGTCGCCAAGAAAGGAAATTAATGAAATTGAAGCATGGAACATGACAGAAAAAGCATTCAGAGTAATGGTTGTACAATTCATTCATCTGAGAGATGAAAAAATCAACAACCTATGTAAGAATCAGGAAGAAATGAAAAGTGATATAGCTACAATCAAAAACACCATGGAAGGTTTCAACAGTAGACTAGAAGAAGCAGAGGACCGAATTAGTGAGTTAGAAGATAAGGTAGAGAAACAAGCTCAATCTGAACAGCAACTGGAGAAAAAAATTAAAAATCAGGAGGAGATCCTAAGGGAACTTTGGGACAACATGAAACAAAGTAACATACGCATAATAGGGCTGCCAGAAAGACAAGAAGAGCAGCAAGGATTAGAAAATCTATTTGAAGAAATAATGACAGAAAACTTCACAGATATGGGGAAGAAAAAAGTTACACAAGTACAGAGAGTCCCAAGCAAGATGAACCCCAAAATACCCACACCAAGAAATGTCATAATAACGATGGAAAATGTACACGACAAAGAGAGAATCTTAAAGGCTGCAAGAGAGAGACAGAGAGTTACCTACAAAGGATCCCCCATCAGATTATCAAATGATTTCTCAACAGAAACACATCAAGCTAGAAGGGAATGGAAGGAGGTATACAAAGTGTTGCAAAGCAAAGGACTGAATCCAAGAATACTCTATCCAGCAAGACTATTAATCAAAATTGAAGGGGAAATCAGGAGCTTTCCAGACAAAAAAAGGCTAAGGGAGTTTTTCACCACCAAGCCAGCAATGCAAGAAATGCTAAAGGGAATACTATAAAAAGAAGAAATATAAAGGTAAGAAAGAACACAGGCACAAAAATAGAAATGGCTACAAGCGAGTAACTTTCAATAATAACTTTAAATGTAAACGGACTAAATGCTCCAATCAAAAGACATCAAGTGGCTGAATGGATAAAAAGACATGACCCATATATATGCTGTCTACAAGAGACCCACCTCAGAACAAGGGACTCACACAGACTGAAAGTGAAGGGATGTAAAAATATCTTTCAGGCAAATGGAAATGGAAAAAAAAGCTGGGGTAGCAATACTTATATCTGACAAAATAGACCTCAAAGTGAAGGTCATAACAAGAGATAAAGAAGGCCACTTCATAATACTAAAGAGGATATAACCCTGATAAACATATATGCACCCAATGCAGGAGCACCCAAATACATAAAAAACCTTCTGGAAAATAACAAGGGAGAGATCAACAACAACACAATCATAGTAGGGGACTTAAACACACTACTGACATCACTGGATAAATCCTCTAGAAACAAAATCAGCAAAGAAACAGCAATCCTAAATGACTCACTAGATCAGATGGACTTAATTGACATCTTCAGAACATTTCACCCCAAAACCATGGAATATACGTTCTTCTCAAGTGCACCTGGGACATTTTCAAAAATAGACCACCTATTGGATCACAAGCAAAGTCTTCCCAAATTCAAGAAGATTGAAATCATACCAAGCATCCTCTCAGACCACAATGGCATAATATTAGAAATAAACTACAATAAAAACAATCCAAAAAACTCAAACACTTGGAAGCTGAATAGCATGTTACTAAATAATGTTTGAATTACCAATGAGATCAAAGAAGAAATTAAAAACATCCTGGAAACTAAGGACAATAACAGCACAACAATCCAAAATCTATGGGACAAAATGAAAGCAGTCCTGAGAGGGAAGTGTATAGCACTACAGGCCTACCTCAAAAAACAAGAAAAAATGATAGTAAATCATTTAACTATACAACTCAAAGAATTAGAAAGAGAGCAACAAGAAAATCCCAGAGTGAGCAGAAGGAAGGAGATAATAAAGATCAGAGCAGAAATAAATGACATAGAGACCAAAAAAACAATACAAAAGATCAATGAAACCAAGAGCTGGTTCTTTGAAAGGATAAACAAGATTGATGAGCCTCTAGCCAGGCTCACCAAGAAGCAAAGTGAGAGGACTCAAATAAACAAAATCAGAAATGAAAGAGGCAAAATAACAACAGACCCCACAGAAATTCAAAGAATTATTAAAAAATACTATGAACAATTCTACTCTAAGACAACCTGGAGGAAATGGACATATTCCTAGAAAAATACAACATTCCAAAACTTAATCAGGAAGAATCTAAAAATCTCAATAGGCCAATAACTATGGAAGAAATTGAAGCAGTCATCAAAAAGCTTCCAGCAAACAAAAGCCCAGGGCCAGACGGCTTCACAGGGGAGTTTTAGCAAACATTCAAGGAAGAACTAAAACCTATCCTCCTCAGACTACGTATTCCAAAAAATTCAAGAGGAAGGAACACTTCCAAGCTCATTCTATGAACCCAGCATCACCCTAATACCAAAACCAGAAAAAGACAACACAATGAAAGAGAATTACAGGCCAATATCCCTCATGAACATAGATGCCAAAATCCTCAACAAAATCTTAGCAAATCAGATCCAGCAGTGCATCAGAAAGATCATACACCATGATCAAGTAGGATTTATCCCAGGGATGCAAGGATGGTATAATATCCACAAATCAATAAACGTAATACATCACATAAACAAACTGAGAGATAAAAATCACATAATCATATCAATCGATGCAGAAAAACCATTTGACAAAATCCAACACCCTTTCTTGATAAAAATTCTCAGCAAGGTAGGAATAGAAGGATCATTCCTCAACATAATAAAAGCCATACATGACAAACCCGCAGCCAACATCATAATCAATGGGCAAAAACTAAAACCATTTCCCCTAAAAACAGGAACAAGACAGGGATGCCCCCTCTCACCACTCCTGTTCAACATAGTACTGGAAGTACTAGCCGTTGCGATCAGACAAGAAGAAATAAAAGGCATCCAAATTGGAAAAGAAGAAGTAAAACTGTCCTTATTTGCAGATGACATGATACTGTCTATAGAGAACCCTAAAGACTCCATCTAAAAATTATTAGACTTAATAAATGAATTGGCAATGTAGCAGGATATAAAATTAATGCCAAGAAATCTATGGCATTTCTTTACACCAATAGTGAACTTACAGAAAGTGAGACTAAAAAGCAATCCCGTTTACCATCGCACCAAAAAAATTAAGATACCTAGGAATAAATTTAACTAAGGAGGTAAAAGACTTATATGCGAAAAACTACAGGACACTGAAAAAAGAGATAGAGGAAGACATAAACAGATGGAAGAACATACCGTATTCATGGATTGGTAGAATCAACATCATCAAAATGTCCATACTATCCAAAGCAATTTATAGATTCAATGCAATCCCCATTAAATTACTAACGGCATATTTCACAGATCTAGAACGAACGTTTCAAAAATTCATCTGGAATAAAAAAAGACCTCGAATAGCTGCAGCAATCCTGAGAAAGAAGAACAAAGTAGGTGGGATCTCAATACCAGATATCAAGCTGTATTACAAAGCCACTGTTCTTAAAACAGCTTGGTACTGGCAAAAGAACAGACATATAGATCAATGGAATAGAACAGAGAACCCAGAAATTGACCCAAACCACTATGCCCAATTAATATTCGACAAAGGAGGCAAGAGCATACAATGGAGTCAAGACAGTCTCTTCAATAAATGGTGTTAGGAAAATTGGACAGATACATGCAAAATGATGAAACTAGACCACCAACTCACACCATACACAAAAATAAACTCAAAATGGATAAAGGACTTAAACGTAAGACGGGAAACCATAAAAACACTAGAGGAATCCACAGGCAGCGAAATTGCAAACATATGCCAAAGGAATTTCTTCTCTGATAGATACTGCTCCTAGGGCATTGGAAACTAAAGAGAAAATAAACAAATGGGACTATATCAAAATAAAAAGCTCTTGCACAGCAAAGGAAACCATCAACAAAACAACAAAAAAGCCCACTGCATGGGAGAACATATTTGCCAATGATATCACTGGTAAGGATTTAATCTCCAACATTTACAGGGAACTCATGCAACTTAACAAAAGGAAGATAAACAATCCAATAAAAAAATGGGCAACGGACCTAAATAGACACTTTTCAAAAGAGGACATACAAAAGGCTGAAAGACATATGAAAACATGCTCAAAGTCACTAATTATACTAGAGATGCAAATCAAAACGACAATGCGGTATCATCTCACACCTGTCAGAATGGCTATCATCAACAAATCAACAAACAACAAGTGTTGGAGAGGATGTGGAGAAAAAGGAACCCTTCTGCACTGCTAGTGGGAATGCAGACTGGTGCAGCCACTGTGGAGAACAGTATGGAGTTTCCTCAAAAAACTAAAAATGGAACTCCCATTTGACCCAGAGATCCCACTTCTAGGTATTTATCCCAAGAAAACAGAAACACCAATCAGAAAGGATATATGCACCCCTATGTTCATAGCAGCACAATTCACCATAGCTAAGATTTGGAAACAGCCTAAGTGGCCATCAACAGATGAGTGGATTAAAAAACTGTGGTACATGTACACAATGGAATACTACACTGCAGTAAAAAAGAAGGAATTCTTGCCATTTGCAACAGCATGGATGGAACTGGAGAGTATTATGCTAAGTGAAATAAGCCAGTCAGAGAAAGATAAATACCACATGATCTCACTCATTTGTGGAATATAGAGAACAACATAGACTGATGAACAGGGACAGACCCAAAGACAGAGAAGCAGCGATCAGACTATCAATCCCCAGAGGGAAAGTAGGGGAGGGTGGGGGTAAGGGGAAGAGATCAACCAAAGGACTTGTATGCATGCATATAAGCCAAACCAATGGACACGGAAAACGGGGATGAGAGTATGAATGCGGGGCGGGGGGAGTTTGGGGGTTAATGGGGGGATGAGGACACATTTGTAATACCTTAACCAATAAAGAAATTTTAAAAAATGCTGAAGGATTGGCTGAAAAGTTTTGACAAGAATGTAAAATGTTAACTATGTGTAACTGACAGCGGTTCTCAACCTGTGGGTCGAGACCCCTTTGGCGGTCGAACGACCCTTTCACAGGGGTCGCCTAAGACCATCCTGCATATCAGATATTTACATTACGATTCATAACAGTAGCAAAATTACAGTTATGAAGTAGCAACGAAAATAATTTTATGGTTGGGGTCACAACATGAGGAGCTGTATTTAAAGGGCCAGAAGGTTGAGAACCACTGGACTAAACTTTCCTTCAGAGATTCTCCCAAGAAAACCATCCTGTGGATGGGGGTGCATTGGTGGCTGGTGGGGGGGGGATCAGAATTCAGGGAGGAAATCAGAAGTGGATTTTCTTCCAGGGCAGGTGCTTTGAGTTTCTGAATTTATCCTGCAGAGCAATTTAATAAATGGATTCTTTCGTCCCTAGTCTAGTGATAAAATAACTGCTTTAAAAGAACTGAAATCATGTGACTGAAAAGCAGAGTATGACCTCATTTTTGTAAAAATATAAATAAATGTACTTAGACAAAAGACTCAAAGAATATATATCAAAATATTAACAGGGTACATTTTATTTTATTTTCTGAGTAGCAATATTTGACACTGAATACATATTACCTTTATAAGAAAAAAATGTTATTTTTAAAAGACCATATGTATTACACATAAACTTCTTGGGAAACAGTCACAACACTAATTAAACTACTGGGCAATTTAATTCCTAAAACAGATTTCTAAAAATGAAGAAAATGTCATTCTCTACAATCTTTTTCACCTAGAGTTGAATTAATACCTATAAACTATAAAAGTAACTTATCAAATATGACTTTGCAAAGGCATGATTCTAAATGAAAAAATACTTCCATGAGTAGCAAAGATCACAAGGCCCTTCTTAAACCTATAAAATTTTCCAATGAATCTATTAAAATAGATCCATTTAATCCATTACAATTCCTGGCACAGAGTAAATGCTCAAAATTTTGATGAAATAAAGTCCCGAGATTATATAATATATATCCAGATAACTTTCCTTTTGAAGGGTAGGATGCCACAATGATTAGATCAAACGTGCTGGAGAAGAAATGGTGAATAGAAATGATGCAGAGACCAAAAGGGCAAGCCTTAGTTTCCCTCAAGTAAACTATCTGGGCCTTCTCCTAACTATTCCCCACCTGCAATGGCCAACTCCTTGTGCTACAAACACTGCAGCATCCAAACAAAAAGTCTGATCCAGAGGTTGACACTTATTCATACCCACACAGAAAGAACAAAGAGGGGATGTGTTCTTCCACAGCAGCCAGCATGAGGCTAGGTGATCACCTTGCTGTAGAAACTGTCACTCGAAAGGCTGTGAATTAAAATCATAAGTTTTACCACCAAAGGACAAATGTTAGATTTTTAAACCATGACAAAAAAGTAATGTCCAAATATGTAACTAGATAGCTGGCAATAAAAATTAGTAAACTGAGAAAATGCAGAATCATATTAATATTTGAAGTTATTTTTTCATGCAAGTTTAAATAGGGAGTTTTGAATCTTCATCATCACAACTAGTCACTTGCAAAGTTCAGTTCTTTAAAAACCCAATCTGTTGTTTACTGTGATCATTGTTTGATCAACGAGAAAAATTAAGATATGTAACTTCTAAATTATGTGTAAGGTTACTGGGTTAGTTGTTCTCTCTCACACCTGTCTTAATGGTCAGTTCATACTCATTCTTGGTATTAAAAATTCCCACGGGCTTAAGAATCAATACATTTTACAGAAATCCCTGAGAAAAATATTTTTGGACATAATTTGCTACCAAACTAGGTGCCCATGCTAATTGTTATTAAAGGCAGTAATCTCCAAGAAAAAGAAAATTAGAACTTCCTAGAAGTTAAGCCAAAGGACTATCGAAGTACTGACATTTTTATGGGACAAACAGAAACTATATCTGTTGGATCGATTACAAATAGTATTTCAGACCTGGGAAATGTTTACCTGCGCTAATTTATTTTCCTTAAGTTTCCCATTTTCTGACACACAACCTACTTGCACAATCTTAATTGAGACTTGAATTTAAGATAATTTTCTAACCAATATTTTATTACAAATGACACGCAGTGAGAAACACATTTCCTCATCATATTAACAGAAACTTTTGTTTTATTGTTCAAGCATTTATCACAATCAGTAATTACCTTGTTTTGTTTGCTTATTGCCTTTTTCCTACATAATTTCTGTATGACCAGAGTTCCTATCTTCTTCACTGGTATCTCCCCTACATCTAACATAGGTGCCTGGCACTAACAAGTATTCATATTTACTGAATTAACAAATAGATGATTTTGGCCATAGCAAAATATGATAAAAACTAGACAATATGCCCTTAGATTTCTCAAAAATATTTTTAAAGCTGGTTATTTTAAAAAAATGCTTCACACATAGATTCTGAAAAAATATGCATCTTTTTGGAAATGAAAATAACCTCAAATATCACAGCAGGGTTGGAACTCACAAAATTATTCTAAAGAGAGGGAAGGTGAAAGAAAACTAATGGTAGAAAAAGAATTGTGCTTATTACTCTACCAGGGTTTTATACATGCTATCTTAGATAAAATCTTGGAGGCACCATAAATATGAGCGAAGTGAGAATCAGAGGGGAAGTCATTGGCCCAAGGTCAAGAAAGTGTTGAAATTGGAATTAGAATATCATGTCTTTCATATATATATAATTTTTTTCCTTTTCAGATAGAGGAAGAGAGAAGGAGAGAGAGATAGAAATATCAATGATGAGAGAGAATCATTGATTGGCTGCCTCCTGCACACCCCACACCGGGGATCGAGCCCACAATCTGGGCATGTGCCCTGACCGGTAATTGGACCGTGACCTCCTGGTTCATACATCGATGCTCAGCTACTGAGCCACGCAAGCCAGGCTATCACGTCTTTCTTAAACCAAAGCCCATTTTATCTCTTTTACTCCATGTTGTCTCTACAGGAACCAGAAAAAATAAGTAACTTTTCCTAGTGACACACACTAATTCATTAAATGATACAGTTACTGGTTGCAAAGAAATGTTTACATTATTTAATTTTTACAACAGGAAATATATAAGCAAATTAAGTAATTAAATAATCCTTTGGTGAGGTTGAAGTGATATGGGAAAGAACAGATAAAGTCACTAGAAAAGAAACATTCCAATGTACACACCCTCAAACCCACTATACCATTTATTTTAGAGCTAAAGATCTTCAGACTTTGAGGCATTTTTAGTTTGGAAAAAGAAAGATATGCCGTTTATCAGAATTGTGATCTAAGATTAATCTTCAGGGTAACTGTCAGGTTTCCAATTGGAATTTATAGTTCAAGCCCATCTCTCAGAAGAATTTCCTAAATTTTGTGAACCTGAACAATCTATGTGATTAACAACAGGAAGATGGTTAATTAATTGGACAATACAACAGAACATGAAAATAATTCTGTTAGAGTACCGACATTTATGGGTGAATTGTCGTTTTTAAACTTTTTCATGGTGTTTTACAGTTTAATATTAACTTTAAAATTAATGCCTTGACCTGCCTTTTTAGGAAGGTCAGAATAGGACTGAAGGAAACTCTACAAAAGTCAAAGTCAAAGCAAATTGTCAGCACTTTCTCAAACTGAGAGCTGTTCAGCAGCGCAACGTGCTATCTCATCATAAGCCTTGGCTTCTCCCAACAAAGGATTTCCTCCTGAAGCCTGTCAGTCACCTGTCCAGAGGAGGCGCTGGAATCTGCTCAGGAAGGGGCATTTTGAGTCCCTTGGGTACAACCCCATGAAAACTGGGTGGGAAATTAGACAACAGTAGTTGTCCTCAAAATGTTCCCTAGCTGGTTTGGCTCAGCGGATAGAGCTTTGGTCTGCGGACTGAAGGGTCCCCTCTTGGATTCCCGTCAAGGGCACATGCCTGGGTGGCGGGCTTGATCCAGTAGGGGGCGTGCGGCAACCTATCAATGATTCTATCATTGATGTTTCTCTCTCTTCCACTTCAACATCAACAAAAATATATTGTTTAAAAGAAAAAAATGCTCCCTGGATCACCAAATGGAATCACCTAGTAAAGTTAAAATGCAGATTCCCCAGGCCCGGTTCCAGACAATCCACATTCCTGAATCGCGGTTGGGGATTTGCACCTGTTAAAAGTCACAAGATGTAATTTTTTAAAAAATCCTCACCCGAGAATACTTTTCCCACTGATTTTTAGAGAGAGTGAAGAGAGAGGGAGAGACAGAAAGATATATCAATTGGTTGCCACTCACACGAGTGCCAACCAGGGCTGGGGATCGAACCTGCAACCCATGTATGTGCTCTGGGCTGGAATCTAACCTGGGAACCTTCAGTCCTCAGGCCAACACTCTATCCACTGAGCCAAACCGGCTAGGGCCACAGGTGGAATTCCGGTGCTCGAGGAGGTGGGGCCACGCTGGACTGGAGGCTGAAACAGGACGAGCGGGTGGGTTTGGGGCCGGGCTGCCTGGGTTAAGTCTCAGTTCCCCCATGAATAGCTCTGGGGGTGCCCCCGCTTCTCGCACAGAAAGTGGGAGGAGGCTCGCGGGGCTGTGGAGACCGAGCGCTCCGTGCAGGACGCGTGTGAGCGCCGTCTGCTTCCCCTGCATGTGCGGACGGCTATTCAGGAACGCGCGTTTCTCCCCTAAAGCGGCGTCTCCCCTTTTTCTCAGCATCCCCGCCCCCCGGGGCCTTTCTAGCGATTTTCTCTCCCGACCCCCCTGCTCCAGGACATGAAACTCACAGGGATGTGCATCTGCTCGTTCTGCAGCGTTCGGGAGGCGCGAGGCGCTGACCGGTCGGCGTCCTCTCCGCCCCCAGGAAGGTGAGCGGGGACCGTCCTCTCCGCCCCCAGGGGGTGAGCGGGGAGCGCAGTGCCGGGTCGGCTACACACGGAGACGGAGTCGCGTCC
>NW_005871680.1:213970-221323 GCF_000147115.1 Myotis lucifugus | reverse complement strand
CGTTCCCAGGGTTTCGGACCCTAAAGGTTCGGGGCGCGGTTTTGGAGGATTGGGGGGCCCCCGCGGAAGAGCCCGAGGGCTTGAGGGAGGATCCAGGGGGAATTTGTTTAGGGGCCGGGGGACCCCTGGTCGTGTTTTGTTTCCCCCTGCGTTTGGAGCCCACCCGGAAAGTTTTGGGAAAAGGGAGGAAAGAATCCAGGGTGGGCTCCCCCCTCCCCCCCCCCCCCCACTCGGAGCTACTGCAGTTTCCCGCCTTTGTATGGCCAGTGCCATCCTGGCCCCACACTGGCCACCAGCCTCCAGCGGCCCAGAGTGGTCCCAAGGACTCTACTGGGCGGGAAGTGCTGGGGTGAGAGCGCGGCCCAGCGGGCACCCAGACCTGCTACGCTAGCAGATGGGCTGCTGGGGTTCATGACATGTAACAGAACCCCCAGCATTTTGATATTCTAAACCAGTGGTTCTCAACCTTCTGGCCCTTTAAATGCAGTTCCTCATGTTGTGACCCAACCATAAAATCATTTTCGTTGCTACTTCATAACTGTAATGTTGCTACTGTTATGAATCATAATGTAAATATCTGATATGCAGGATGGTCTTAGGCGACCCCTGTGAAAGGGTCGTTCGACCGCCAAAGGGATTGCGACCCACAGGTTGAGAACCGCTGTTCTAAACCCATAAGGTTTTAAAGACTCTATCATGGAGGAAAGTGTTAGGTAGCTACCCCAGGGATCCAGACTCTCCTCCTGCTTCTTCATCATTACATACTGGCTTCCACCTCAAATTTACCTCGTGGCCCAAAATGGTTGTTGGAGCTCCAGCCATCACATCCTTATTTTCCAAAGGGCCTGTCCAAAAGCCTTGCCCAACAACTTCTACCCACAACATAGAGATATGAATTCAGCCTCACCCAGCTGGGAGACATTATCTAAGCACATTTCTGCCCTCAATAAAATCTTCCCCCCAAAAAGGGAGGAATGCATTTGAATAAGACAACTATCAGGCCCTACTACATCCTGTTGTTTTTTAACCTTTGCAGGAGCGGGGAGGATGTCCTGTATCATAGAGCTCAGTAGAAATAAGTCCTTCCCCTGGCTGTGCTCAACAACTTACTAGGAAAAACATAGTCTATGACTCACTGTGCTAGATGCTTTACATATATGTTCCTATTAACTCTGCAAGGCAGGCATTCCTAGCCCCATGATGCACAGGAACACTAGACGGTATAATGGCAACAAACTAGAATGGAGACGAACTTTTAGATAGACCAAACAATCTGATGGGAGTTGCTGCACAGTATTGCAAGCACACGGGCCTAAGGCATATAATTTTGTGTACGACAAAGGCCACTCAACTCTGTCTAAGGCTGACAAGAATCAATAAACAAGATGAGGATAAGACCATTGCCCTGTAGCTCAGGAAGCAGGCCTCACATGTTATACAAAAGTAAAAATATTGTCATGTCAAAATACCAATATGGTGATGAAAAACGAACATTTTTGGTTAACAGTCTAAAAGAATTGAAAAGTTTGAACTTCATATTTCCCAGCATAGGCTAGGGGTTAATGAATAATGGAACTCACTTTATGCATTCAATAAGCTTTAATGCCTATTGTATACTTGCTGCTCCATCAAGCATCAAGCATTAGTGAGGTAAGTTAGACA
Organism: Myotis lucifugus; assembly: GCF_000147115.1. Taxonomy (NCBI): domain Eukaryota; kingdom Metazoa; phylum Chordata; class Mammalia; order Chiroptera; family Vespertilionidae; genus Myotis; species Myotis lucifugus. The sequence continues at coordinate 219,661 of NW_005871680.1, read as the reverse complement.
TTGCCCTGCCTTTAGGGAGCCCACGATGTATGGGGAGAAAGAAAGTTCACAGACAATTTGAACATATGACAACTCTGGGTGGTGTCAGAGCATGTGAGAAGGGCATCTAACCTGGAGGGGACCAAGCTAAGTGTAGGGAATGATAGTACAAAAGTATGTAAATGGCATAGAGGGTGGCACATGCAACTGCCGGGAGGGTATAAAGAGAGAGGAGGTAGAAGAGGATGCAGTTATGCAGTGCCTTGTTATGACGGGTCGCTTAAGCCATGCCAAGGAGTTTGCATCCTTTGGCCACTGGTATCCATTCCTTCCTTGCTTTGGGAGGAGTTATTTTACCTTGTGTGAGTCTTGGTGGCATTCTTAATTTAAACACCCTTTTGCTACCTCAGCAGATGGATGGGCAGTTGACTCAAGCTAAGCCAATTGAAACATCACCAAGTGTGAGAGGGAAAGTAGTTAAGGAGAATATGGAAACATCTTCATTACAGAGAAAGTGATGGGGGTTTCTTTGGGTCATGAAAAGATTAGGAGATTGGATGGAAAGCCAAACCCAGGGTAGAGATGGTGTGTGATGCTTTCCTATAGCCTGGATTATTGTTACTTCATTTTCACATCTCATAACTGGATATAAATACTGTATTTTATTGCCCAGCTGGTGTGGCTCAGTGGTTGAGCATTGACCTATGAACCAGGAGGTCACGGATCCATTCCCAGACAGGGCACATGCCCAGGTTGTGGGGCATGCAGGAGGCAGGGGATTGATGACTCTCTCTCATCATTGATGTTTCTATCTCTCTCCCCCTCTCCTTTCCTCTCAATAAAAGTATATATTTAAAAAAATAAAGTAAAGCCCTAACTGGTTTGGCTCAGTGGATAGAGCGTCAGCCTGCAGACTCAAGGGTCCCAGGTTCGATTCCAGTCTAGGGCATGTACCTTGGTTGCGGGCACATCCCCAGTAGGGAGTGTGCAGGAGGCAGCTGATCAATGTTTCTCTCTCATCGATGTTTCTAACTCTATCCCTCTCCCTTACTCTCCATAAAAAATCAATAAAATATATTTTAAAAAATAATAAAGTAAATAAATACTGTATTTTATTCACTGGAAATATGTACTCTATAGTAATTGTAATCATATTTTTAAAAATATTTTATTGATTTCAGAGAGGAAGGGAGAGAGAGAGAGAGAGAGAGAGAGAGAGAGAGAGAGAGAAACATTAATGATGAGAGAGAATCATTGATCAGCTGCCTGCAGCACCAGGGATTGAGCCCACAACTCGGTCATGTGTCCTGACTGGGAATAAAACTGTGACCTCCTGATTCATAAGTCAATGCGCAAACACTGAGCCACACCAGCTGGTCTGTATTCAGATTTTCTAATCAAAATTTAAATACTTATTGTTTTAAATCAGCACTGTTATGGAAAATTCAGACTATGTATACATCATTTCTCTATGGCAGTTTGGATGGGGTGTTCTATTAAAAACTTTTTTGAGTAATATGTGCAAAAACCCTGTCCAATTTCGCTCTTATCCCGTGTTAACATAACAACCTTTTTGAAGTTTCAACCCAATAACAAAAAGGTTTCCAGTAGAAAAATGATTTCTGTGTTATTTATGTTATATGAGAATTCTTCATACCTGGTGGATATCTTGAGACCACACCAAATCACCACCCAACTAGTGCCAGAAAGAAAACACCAAAAGGGTGAAACTGGCAGGCACCAGCCATGCTAAAACAAATCCCACTCAGAAGGTCAGGCTCCACATAACAGCTGATGCTGTAGTGATGACCAGTCTTTATACCCAGTAAACCTGAGGGTCAGTCTCACTGACTGAGGTGCCAATGGCAATCAGGGTGCAACTAGAGCAGGAGAGCACACAGAATCCACTATGGTACATTGTTGGGGCGCCTGCTTGGAAAATCAGGGAGACTGTGCCACTGGACCTCACAGGACACCTACTACATAAGGTCACTCTGCCAAGACTGGGAAACATAGCAGATCTACCCAATACATAGAAACAAACACAGGGAGGCAACCAAAATGAGGAGACAAAGAAATATGTCCCAAATGAAAGAACAGGACAAATTCCCAGAAAAGAGCTCAATAAAATGGAGGCAAGCAACTTGTGGGATACAGAGTTAAAAACACTGGTTATAAGGATGCTGAATGAACTTAGGGGAAGAACAGATGATCTCAGTGAGAACTTTAACAAAGAGATAGGAAATATACAAAAGGAGATAGAAAGTATAATAAAGAACCAGTCAGAAATGAAGGGAATATACACTGAAATGAAGAATACTGGAGTCAATCAAGAGCAGATTAGATGAAATGGAGGGTCGAATCAACGATTTAGAAGTCAAGGTAGTAAAAAATACCCAATTAGAACAGCAAGAAGAAAGGAATCCAAAAATAAGAGAAAATGGGTAGTTTCCCAGGCGTCTGGGACAACATCAAGTGTTGTCCAAGGTAAGAGAGGGAGACGAGACAGAGCAAGTGATTGAAAATGTACTTGCAGTAATAGTGATGGTAAACTTCCATAACCTGGTGAGGGAAATAGACATACAAGTCCAGGAAGCACAGAGTCCTAAACAAGATGAACCCGCCCTAGCTGGTTTGGCCCAGTGGATACAGCATCGGCCTGTGGACTGAAGGGTCCTGGGTTTGATTCCAGTAAAGGGCACATGCCCAGGTTGCAGGCTCAATCGCCAGCAGGGGGCATGCAGGACACAGCCAATCAATGATTCTCTCTCATCATTGATGTTTCTATCTCTCTCTTCCTCTCCCTTCCTCTCTGAAATCAATTAAAAAAATATATTTTTTTAAAAGGTGAACCCAAAGAGGCCCACACCAAGAAACCTCGTAAATAAAATGGCAAAAGTTAAAGACAAAGAGAGAATATGAAAAGCAGCAAGAGACAAACAGTTTGTTATGTAAAATGGAACTCCCTCCCATAAGACTGTTAGCTGATTTCCCAACAGAAACTTTGCAGGTCAGAAGGCATTGGCACAAATGTTCAAAGTGATGAAAAGTAAGAACCTTCAACCAAGGTTACTATACTCAGTAAAGCTACCGTTGATAATCAAATGAAAGTTAAAGAGTATGCCAGCCAAGAAAATACTGAAGGAATTACAAGAAATGTTAAAGGGACTTCTTTAAGAAGAAGAAGGAAAATAAAAATATGAATAAGAAAATATCGCAAAGAATATATTCTCATTGACAAAAGAAAACACATAATAAAAGCAGTGGATCAACCAACATTAAAGTTTGTACAAAGGTTAAGATGTAAGAGTAGGGCCCTAACTGGTTTGCTCAGTGGATAGAGCGTCGGCCTGTGGACTGAAGGGTCCCGGGTTCGATTCCGGTCAAGGGCATGTACCTTGGTTGCAGACACATCCCCAGTACGGGGCGTGCAGGAGGCAGCTGATCGATATTTCTCATCGATGTTTCTAACTCTCTATCCCTCTCCCTTCTTCTCTGTAAAAAAATCAATAAAATATATATTTTTAAAAAAGATGTAAGAGTAGGAAGATCATATGTAAATACAGCAGTAAATTAAGGGATACACACACACACACACACACACACACACACCACATAAACAAGCAGAGGGTGAATAAAAAATGATAGTGGTTTTAGAATGTGTTCAAATTTAAGTGACCATAGGTTGCTATAAACATAACTTGATATATTTGAAGCACATCATAACCACAAACCAGAAATATACAAGAGACATATAAGAAATAAAAAGGAATTGAAGCACAACACTACAGAAAGTCAACTACATTCAATAGAAGAGAGAAAGAGGATAACAAAGGAACAAGAGAACTACAAGAAAAACCAGAAAACAACTAATAAATGGCAATAACTATATACCTATCATTAATTACTTTAAATGTAAATGGATTAAATGCTCCAATGAAAAGACAAATAGAGAAAGAAGTGGTACATACATACAATGGAATATTGCTTGAACATAAAATAGTGAAATCTTACTATTTGCGACAACATGGATGGACCTATAGCATATTATGCTAAGTGAAATAATTCAGACAGAGAAAGACAAATGCCATAGGATTTAACTTATATGTGGAATCTAAGAAACAAAATAAATGAACAAACAAAACAGAGATAAATTCATGGATACAGAGAACAAACAAATAGTTGCCAGATGGGAGGGGGATTTTGGAGGTAGGTGAAAAAGGTGAATGGATTAAGAGGTACAAATTGACATTTAAAAATCAGTCATGGTGATAGAGAGTGAAGCTCAGGGAATATAGTCAATAATCTATAATAATAAAAGCATAATATGCTATTAGACCAGATGTCCTTCCAAACAAAGCTGGGGCTACGAGGGAAGCACAGATCCTGGGTGCCAGAGGGAAGCCGGTGCCAGTAGCCAGGGGAAGGAAGGCCTACTCTTGCATGAATTTCATGCATCGGGCCTCTAATATTGTACTAACTAAACATGGTATCAGGTGAATGCAAGACTCCCCAGGGGAATCACTTTGTAAGTTATATAAATGTCTAACCTCTACGCTATGAAAGTAATATAATATTGAATATCAACTGTAATTGCATATTTTAAAATTGAATTTTTAAAAAAGAACAAAATAAATAAATAATGTTGTCTAAACCACCTAGTCTATGGTATTTTGTATAGCAGCCTGAGCAGATGAAGACGTAGAGAATACGTAAGATGTACATATCTTTAGGGTTGTAGGAGTAGAGACAAGAGAAGATGAGGAAATGCAACACTGAAAAGATAATTCTATGTTCTTGAGTTGATAAAGAATGTATATTGTCAATTAATAAATCAAAAGCAATCACAAGGAGGATAGACATTTTTTAACCTGAACCTAGTTGCACCTCTTGAAATGGTAAAATGCAAAAGACAATCTTAAAATCAGTTAGCAAGGAAGATGATCACCTACAAAGAAAGCATTATTAAAATGATGGCATAATTTTCAATAGCAACTACATAAAGTATATTAGATGAAAGAATTTTTCAAAGCCCTTGAATGGAAAAATTTAGCATCTACAATTGATTATCCAGTGAAATTATAATTTTAAAAAGTCCAACAACAAATATTATGTTATTTTCAATATATACACACTATGCAAAATTATATATAATTCAAAAATTAAATGAGATCTCATATATAAATTTTATTACCTTGAACTCAGAATGTTGAAAGAAGACCAAGGCAAAATGATATATACAATATGATACTATATATAACCCCCCAAATTATCGTTATATATAATTTTGGTTACACATAGCTATAATAAAACCATAAGCTCTTTTGTAAGATGGACATACACCAAGTTGGAATTTTCTCAAAATTAAAAATATAATTAGCATGTGATTCCACAACTCTCTCTTCAAAACAATTCAAAGAAGGATCTCAAAGAAATATTTGCACACTCACATTTATTGCTCCTTTTTTTTTCACAATAGCCAAGAGAAACCCAAGTCCATTAACAGATGAACAGATAAAGAAAATGTGGTCTGTAAATACCATGAGCCTTGAAAACAGATAAACCACATCACATGTTACAAGGCAAATGAACCTTTGGGACATTATGTTAAGTGAAATAAGCAAGTCACAAAAGAACAAATACTGTGTGATTCCATCACACGAGTATCTAAAGTAGTCAAAGTCACAGAAACAGAAGGTAGAAAAGTGGTTG
>NW_005871680.1:209699-213870 GCF_000147115.1 Myotis lucifugus | reverse complement strand
GGGGGGGGGGGGGGCCTCTCAGCCCAGCCTCCACTCTTCTCAATTCAGAGAAATCCCTCTCAGATTCTGGGACTGCTGGCTCCTAACTGCTCCCCTGCCCGCCCGCCCCCCCCCTGCCAGTCTGATCGCCCCTAACCCGCCTCTGCCTGCTGGTCTGGTTGCACCCAACTCCCCCCCGCCACCCCCCCCCACTGGCCTGGTTGCCCTCCTATGCTGGCCTGGTTGCCCCCAACTGCCCTTCTTTGCTGGCCTGGTCGCCACTTACTGCCCCACCCCCCCCCGCCCCGCTGCCTTGGTTACCCCCAACTGCCGGCCTGGTCTCTCCTAACTTCCCCTGCCCTGCAGGCCTGGTTGCCCCTCACTGACCACCCTGCTGGCCTAGTCACCCCCAACTGACCCCTGCTGGCCTGGTCGCCCCAAACTGCCCTCCCCCCACTGGCCTGGTTGCCCCCAACTGCCCCCCCTGCCAGCCAAGTCCCCCCACACAGCCTACTGTTCAGTTGTTTGGTCGTCCCTCAATAACCCCCCTGCTGGCCTGGTTGCACCAAGCAGCTTGCTGTTCAGTCGTTTGGTCGTTCCTCACTAACCCCCCTGTTGGTCTGGTTGCACCAAGCAGCTTGCTGTTCAGTCATTTGGTCGTTCCTCACTAACCCCCCTGCTGGTCTGGTTGCACCAAGCAGCTTGCTGTTCAGTCGTTTGGTCGTTCCTCACTAACCCCCCTGCTGGTCTGGTTGCCCCATGCAGCCTGCTGCTCGGTCATCCATCTGGTTGTTTCGGTCATGACGGCTCCTGGCTTTTTATATGTTAGGATTATTGACTATATTCCCTAATTAGGGAGAATTAGGGTCCAATGTGTACAGAGATCCAATGTTGAAAGATGACAATTTTCTAGAGATCTGTTGCACAGCAATGTAAATATAATTAACACCACTGAACTGTACACTTAAAAATGGTAAAGATGGATTAAAAAAGGAAGAATCATAGGAATACATTTCCACAATACATGATTGTCAACAGATTTTTAGATATGACACCAAAAATGAAGGCAACAAAAGAACAAAATAAATAAATTCGGCTTCATCAAAAGTAAAGACTTTTTTCCTTCCAAAGACACTCTCAAGAAAGTAAAGGACAGCCCACAAAATGGGAGAATTTTGTGGAAACCTTATCTCTGGAAAGACACTTTTACCTAGAATATATAAAGAACTCTTACAGCTCAATAATAAAAGCCAAACCAACTAAACTTGGCAAACGATGAGGACACATTGTTCCATAGAAGATGTACACGTGGCCAGAAGCAGAGGAAAGATGCTCAACATCAGGGAAACGCAATCTCCATCCGCAATGAGATGCCGCTCCGAGCCTCGAGGGTGGTGACAGGAAGGTCCTATGTCACTGGGATTTCCCCAGGATGCCAGGGCTTCCTCCAGGGGATTATTCCTGGTGGAGAAGGAGGAAGTCTCTGCAGCCAAACCTGCCTGGTGCCTCCCAGGCTGTCCCAGTTCCTGGTGTGGGACCTGCACTCAGTACCCTGACCTTCCCAGCCGCACTTTTCTCACAGAAAATCAGGGGAAAGGAACTCACTCCCAGGCTCTCTAAGGGAGGAGGTAATATTACAATATTACTCCCCCTTCCCCCCATTCCCAGCCCCACCGGGAGCTACAAGGAAGAGGAGCAGCAGAGAGCGCTGAGCACACAGGGAGCACCCTCTCCATATGAGCATCATGATTTCCCCGGAGGAGTGATGGGAGGGCATTGCCGTTTCCACAGATTCTACTTCAGTCACTAAGAGCGCCGTCCTGCTTCCTGCCTTATGCGCTGCCCTCCAGGGTGTCATGTCAAGTTTATTTTCCATTCATTTATTACAAACCCAGTTCATTTTATTTATGTCTGCAGAACTGCCTGTAATAAGTTTGTAATAAAGAAGGTTGGCTGCAGGGAAATATGAAACACTTCTTCCCTTTTCTCCCCATTGCACTTACCGTAGTATTTTCCAAACGCTAATGTACAAATCTCTCCAGGATTCCACGTACCCCGTGGACTTGGCCTCGCCCACGATTGAAGCAGCAATAGGCCTCCAGTCGGCCCCACTGTGCAGGTTCCAGGGAGATTTCGGGGTTCCCAGGGCTAAGAGGTGGGGGCAGCCCAGTCTCTGCCTCCCCCTGGGAACTGTTCATCCAAACAATGACTCAAAGGCAGAAACAGCAGGCGTGTGAGGACAGGCGCAGAGACACCTGGGGCCAGGTGTGAACCTGATGATGGTGACAAGGCACACAGGGGTGGAGCAAGTGTGTTCCCTTCAAACACAACTCAGTGCTCCTGACACCTTGGAGGAGGGGGAGCGGTTACCCTGTTTCACCACCAAGACCCTGAAAGCAGAGACGTCACAGGACATATTCGCACCAGTGACCGAGGGTCCAGGCTCTGTCCGTTGCCCACACATTTGCATCCAGGGCCTGCCACCCAGGCAGGGACACAACGGGGCCCATGGGGAGGATGCTCACCCGGGAGGGGAGGCAGCTTCTGGACCAGCCCCAGGACACACAGAGTCTGGCACAACCTCCGAGCCCCTTTCTCTGTTTGAGACCCAGCTGGACAGGGAGGGGGCAGCGGCCGGGGAAAGACGGGCCCAGGTGAGAAGTCTCCTCCACAAAGTGCCCAGGAGGCTGGGAGAGTGGGTGCTGCCCACCACACGGGACAAGGGAAGGCAGCAGAGGACCTGAGGGCTGACCTGCGATTTTGTGGGAGGGGGTGAGGGCCCTGACATGAGTCCATTCTCGCCCGAGCTCTTTGTGGGGGCAGCAGAGGGCCAGGCCTCCTTTCACTGCACGGCTCCAGCCCCATCCCATTGCTGCTGCCGGACCACCGCCTGGGGCCACAGCGTTGCATGCTGGGTGGGCTGGGGCCTTGCTCGGGAGCCTCAGCTGTCCCACCCAACCTGAGCCCAGGGCAGGAATCAGACTTGAACTTGGGGAAGAGGCAATGGCCAGGAGGCAGGGGTGAGGGCCAGGGCGTGGCCACGTGGGAGCAGAGCTGGGACAGGCAGTTCTGCAGACAGGGGTCTCCTCCTGGCTCAGCTCTGTCCCTCACTGCTGGCTCATCTCACTCTTACATCCGGGCCGGGTCCCTGCTTTGTCTGTGGGGTCGGTAGCAGTGCCCACAGCCAGTGACAGGGCCCCTCCCTCAGCCTGGATCTCAGCTGCCACCAGCCCTGGGGCCACATGCACCTGGGCCCCTGCCGCCCCTGCTGGTCGAGCTTGTGAAAGGGCCCCACAGGTTGTGAGTAGGACCTGTTTCCCACGCGGATGTAAATCTGCGTCAGCATCTCTCACACAAGAGTCCAGCCCTGGTTGGGAGGGAAGGGACAGCAGTCGTGGGCGTCCTTGAATCCCCGTTGTCCCTGAGCCCCGTCCTCCAGCCACAGCAGAGGGGTCCTCCTCCCCCAGCTGGACAGGATGGTCCCACACAGAAATCCCGCAAGGGACTTGGTATCCTCCCACCCACTGTAGTTCCCCGTGTACCCACCTTTAACAGGCTTGTCGCCATTACTCTCCTGTCACCCCCTTGTTCCAGACTCGCCCCCACCCCCCTCCACTTTCAATCACCCGCTGAGACAGAGGATGCTCCTCCTGCAGGAGGCCCATGGGGGACAGCCTGCCCCTGAGGCCCAGCCTTTTCCTCTCAGGTCAGGGCACAGTCTGGCCTTGGAACCAGAAGTGGTGGGAGGGGTCCCTGGGCATTAGAGAGCTGTGTGCTCCCAGGAGCAGGAAAAGGTCCCTGTCAATCAGGAGGAGGGACTGAGGGTCCCCTGTGGATGCAGAGCGCCCAGGACCTCCCGCATCCTCCCTTCCTCTCAGGTCCCCTCTCCAAGGAGCAGCGCAGACCCGAGTACAGACACAGCGGCCCCCAGAGCATTTTCAAACAAAATTATCTTTATTCATAACAGACCCACAATGTCCCAAAGTGCTACTCCTACCCCCACCCCCACCCTCATGGTCCTGTCCGGGCCTGCCATCTCCTCCTAACCCTAGACAGGCCTACCCTAACAGAAAGGGGCGGAGTCTTCCGTCCCTATCCGTTTTCCCAAGTCTTACGTTCTCCCTTAGATGAAGTTGCCTGTCTCTTTTTTACTTTTTTTCAAACGATCTTACTCCCGTAAGAGGCGCAGTCT
>NW_005871680.1:118030-208671 GCF_000147115.1 Myotis lucifugus | reverse complement strand
TCAGCAGGCCCGTGGCCCTGGGGAGCAGAGGGGGGGCATCGAGCCCGGAGTGGTGGGTGCTCCTGACGCCCGCAGAGACAGCAAAGGCCTGGGGCCTGGGCCGGTGGGCGCCTGCTGGACCGCGCCTTTGCTGGTCCTTGAAGTCAGTCTCTGGTGGGCAGGCTTTGTCGCTGACCCCCAACTGGGGGCCACGGTCACGCTCTGGGCATCTTGGCCGGTCGCAGACTCAGAAGGACTTGAGTCCCACAGGGGAGCACCGTGACTCGGGGGTGCCTGCACGCCCCCCTCCGTGGAGGCCAGCACTCGCTTCTCTACCAGCTGGGAGGAAGAAGGGACAGTGACTGGCGCTGAACACGTGTGTGAGGAGGAGGAGTGTGGGTGATGGGACAATGGCACTGGGGGAGGAGGGGGAGGGGACACCGTGACTGGAATCAACCACAGTCATGTGTCTCTCCTCTGTCCCCTGTGCCATATTCCCAGCTTTGTGGCCCCTCCCCTTCTGGGCTCCCACCCCCTCCTCTCTGTAGCCCTCTCCTTCTTGTCGTTCTGCCCTGCTCCCATCCAGGGCTGGCCCCTCGGCATGAGGTGCCTGCAGGCAGGGGTGGCGTGGACACTGACTTGTGTGTCCTGGTTCTGGGCTGCTCCCTGCCCTGGTTTACCTGGGTGCGCCCTTCCTGGCTCCCTGAAGACCTCCCACCCCAGATCAACCTCCCTTCCTCCCTGACTCACTAGGGCCTGTCCCTCCTCTAACTCCCCTGGGGTCCCTGGGTGCTATGGCTCACTTGGGGACCCCCTCCCATCTCCCTAATGTCCACCCTCCCCTGGCTCACCTGGGCAGCAGTGAGCCCTTCTTCCTTCTCCAACTCCTCAGCTAGGGCCAAGGGATCCTGTTGTGTGTCTGGGGAAATTATTTGTTCCATGAATTGGGGGTGAATGACCGCCTCCACCTGGGACAGAAGGAAGTGTCTGTGAGCCCCTTGGCAGGGAGCAAACTGGGAGTCAGCGGGGCCTGGAGCACAAGTGGGAAAGCCAAGACCCACCCGTCCTCCTGCACAGGTGGGTGTTTTACTCCATCATGGTCATCAGGTGCACACACACACACACACACAGAAACACATACATGCACATACACACACAGGCACACCCACATGAACACAGCACACACACCACACACACACAAAGCACACACATGCACACAGACACACACACTCTCACCCATCCAGCTCAGGAACAAAGAGCAGAGCCCAATCCCATCAGCCTGGGAGAACCCGGGTCTGGGTGCTGCAGCGCCACCCTCTGGGATCTTATAGACCCGGAGCTGCCAGCCAGCCCACCTGGGTGACAAAGTCTTCCTGGGAGCACAGCTGGTCCAGGTAGCTCAGGAGATCTTCATCCTGCAGCCACTCCATTTCTTTATCTTCCCATCCTCCACCTGGCGCCCCCATGGGCGGCTCATCCATGATGTCCATGTCCTCTTGCACGGCCTCAGGGGGGATCCCATTGCGGGACTCGGTCTCCTGGGGCAGCGGGGCTGTGTGGGCACACTGGGCGCTGGGTACAGCCTTCCTGGTAGTGCACGCTGGGCAGAGAGGGAAGAGGAGGGAGCGTGAGGGGATAAAGCTCCCACCTCCAGGGCATGCGATGCTGAGGGCAGTGTTCGGGGCTTTAATATGGGTGCGGCTGGGTCGGGCCACCTGAAGCCTGTGACTATGTGAGGGGAGAGGCCAGAGGGGAGCACCCAAGAGAGTCATGTGTGAGGACTTGTGGAGCCACCGAATCGCCAAGGGGCCCCGCAGCCAGCCCGCTTCTCAGCAGACTTCATGTGGGGCCTTTGACAGGGAGCGGGGAGAGGGGATGAGAAAGTGGACCAGGTCCAGACCCCATTCAGACAAAGGGCCGCTGAGGCCCAACTCTCAGGGCTGTTTCCCTTGAAAGACCAAAGCCCCTCTGAAGGCGAAGGGCCCATGTGGGTGGGACAGTGGCCTTCCCTAGGCCCTGTTTCCTTTGGCCATGGGTTCCCATGGGAATGTGCTGGCCTACCTGGCTGCCCGCCCACCGCTGGGGCTGGGGGCCCCCGAGGATCAGGTCTCGGTGGGGCAGGAAGGGGCTGGGTCTGCGCCCCCTTCTTCAACTGCAACTTCTGAAACTGCATCTGCTCCTCTGCCTCAAACTCCATGAACCTTGGGGTGAGGGGGACACAGCTGTGCTGAGAAGGAGGCCCCGGGAGCCCAGAAAGGCAGCAGCAGGTGGGGGGATGGGAGAGCCAGGGCCTTGGGGCTGTCAGGGCCTGGACACTGTGGAGGCAGGAGGCTGGCTGAGCACACTCCTGCACAGCCCCTCTGGCTGGAGTCTGCCCACGGGGCGGGCACCTCCCCCAGCCTGTCCTGAGCCTTCATGTCCAGCTCAGGACAGGTCAGGGTCAGGGGAGGGGGGAGCTACCGGGAGGTGGGACAGAAGCACCCACGCTCTGAAGCTGAGGGAGAGGCTTCCCCAGAAGAGAAGGGCCTCTGGGCTGTGGGGACCCCGTGCTGAGTGACAACCTCCCACCACCCTCCTCTATGATGAGACCTCACAGCTGGACTCTGCCCCACAGGCAGGCTCCCCACCCCCACCCCCAGCTGTGGGGACCAAGGACCCTGACTCACTTTTCTGCCATCTCAGAATAGACCCTCCGGTCAAAGTTGCTCTTGCGCTGCCATTCCTGCATGGCCTGCCCTATTCCCTCCTCCAGCGTCATGGTGGGCCTCAGGCGGGACAGGGACCGGAGCGCTGGCCTGTAATGCCTCAGGGTCAGTCATAGCTGCAGCCTGGTCTCCACCCGCCTGCCCATCCCAGCTCAGTGGCACCAGGTTCCCACCCCCACCCAGCAGGACTGAAAGCTCCAGGCGCGCCCCCTGCCCTGCCCAGTGCACTCACATGAGGAAGCAGCAAAGAGCTCCCGCATCAGGAATCTGTGGAAGGTGCCCCCGGGCCAGGGCCTTGAAGCACTGCCAACGACGGAAGTCCTCGTACACACTCTTGGGGTTACAGGCATCATCCAGCGAAGCCTTGGACTGGGAGGCGGCCAGGTCACCCTCCCTGGAAAACCCGTGTGGCCGTGGTCCAGGGGTCCACTCGGGGGACGATGGGGGCCAGCTGGGCAGCTGGTGGTGGAGCTTGAGGAGGAAGGCCGGGACACCAGCCTCCATCGCCGTCCTGGGTGCCTCCAAAAGCGGAGGCGGGCATAATCGCCTCCACCGCAGTGGCTTCCAAGAAGAGGGGTGCAGGACACACAGCACCCCCACAGATGGCCCCTGGAGCACTCCCGTTGAGGGGGGCCTGAGTCAGGACAATGGTCTGAGTCTGGGAGGGCTGTGGTCGTCCCCCTTCTGACCTGACCTGGTCCATGATGTTATAAGCCCCAGGCCCAACGGGGCCTTGGCCCGTATCTCCTGCCACCAGAGGTGTACTGGGCAAAGCGGGCAGCACCAGGGGGCGGCCAGGAGGGAATGACGGGGTCCTGAGGGGCGGCAGGTGCTGCTCCCCAGGGGGCCGGAGTGCGGGGCCAGTAGTGGCGGGGGAAAGGGCTGTGCTGTGAAAGGAGTGATGGGGGCACCGGGCTTCAGGGTCACATCCGCTCCCAGCACTGCAGATGCTGTTGAGACAAAGGAAAGGGTGAAGGGAGGAGGTGAACCAGCAAACAGCACTGAGGTGCTCTGGGCCCCTGTAGCCACTGGGGAATCAGAGCAGTGAGTCTCCCAGGGGAGGGCCATTGGGATGGGCAAACTGCGGAGGTGGCAAATGTCCTCAGGTCATTGTCACGCTCCATTTGGGAAGTACTCCACTGGAGAGCTTGCTCCCCAGCGCCAAGGCTCCCTGACCACTGTCTGCGAGAAGAAACGGCCCCAGCAGCGCTGACCCTGAGAGCTGCCCTAAGGATTCCCTGGCACCGACCCTGCCAGCCTCAGGGCATGGCCGGGCAGCAGTCTGCTCTGGGGGCAACGACCCCAGGCAGACCCACTCTGGTAGTGACCTTCTCCAAGGCAAGTTCTAGGCACCCAAAGGGCCTCTGAGAACAGGCCGTGTCTGAAATATTAGGGCCCCATCTGCTCCTCAGTCTTCCCTTTTCTCAATAAATCACCCCCTTTCTGTCCTGGGCTTGCACAACAACACAGAAACACTTGAGTAATGTCTCTCCACAAGAAGACACAGGAGCCCCTATCTGACCCTTGAACGCACTGACCACCATGCACATGTGTGTCAGAACCAACAGTGAACACTCAACACAGGCCAGGTCCTGCCACTTGGCCCCAGCGCTCAGACTAATGGCCCCTCAGGAGCTTGTCATTTCACAGCCAGCAATGTCTATAGAGGGTTAGAGAAGAACCACGGAATGTGGCAAAGTGGGGCTGTCGGTAGGGGTTTCTAGAAACTTCCATAGCTGCTGTCCTGTTAGATGGGTGGTGGGACTGCAGACTGTGTGAGGTCCTTCCCCTTCCAGCTCCCAACAGTGGAAAGTGAAGGCCAGTAGGAAGCAGGTGTTAGCCAGGACAGTGGGACATAATTGTCTAAACACCACCCATGCTCCACATCAGTTTTCTGTCCCTGAAGCAGGAACGTGGACTCTGAGCAAATCTCTCATCTCAAAGGTAGAGGGCAGGGCAGAGGGTGCGCCATGAGATACAGGACAAGAGGAAGTTGGTCTGAAGACCTGGGTGGCCACAGGGGGAACGATTCGGGACAGCTCAGGGAACCGGGCCCTATCTTGGTGGAAGTTACCCGGCCGCCCTGCCCCTGTGGAATCCAAGCCACCAAGCAGCTCCCTGGGCTGAGGAGGAGTGAGCTCTGAGCTGGAAGCAGGGGAGAAGCTCTGGGCTGCAGCAGTTGGAGGACCTTCCAGCCCAGCCCTCAGGGGGGACATTTCATTGTGGACTTGGCCACAGGCAGCCCCACTGGACAGCTTTCTGGCTAACACCCTCTCATGGCCCCCATTAGCTCTAGTGAACTCAGGTCAAGTCCCTTAGAAAGATACTGCGGGGCAAGCTCCAGGTGCCCCAAGAAGAGCACACAGGACTAGGCTTTCCCATGACCACCCTGTGCCACCCCCACATCGCCCACTATTCCCCACACACACATGGGAGTGGCTTGTCTCCCCTCTGGGAAGAACCCACGTGCCTGCTGCCATCCTTTCTCCACACCCAGGCATTTCCCTGAGCCACCCTGACCCACCTCTAGGAGCCCTCCTGCCAGTGACCTCACAGGTTCCCATGGGCTCCCAGCTCCCGGGTGACAGGTGCTTGGAGGTCCAGTGCTAGCCCCCTCCCCTACTTCAGTCAAACCGTGTTTCCCCAGTGTCACAGTTTAACCCCTAGTTTTGAGGGACATCTCGGTATTTGAAACATCCCCCCTCCAATCTATAGTCTTACCTCCTACTGAAGCCATCCCCGCAGGCTCATTCACCGACCACCACTGCCTAGTAGCCTCCACAATGAGAAAAGTCAAGTTGAGAATCCAGAGATTGACCTGCTCCAACAGCTGCTCAGCATCCAGTGGAGGGAAGGTTTGGATTTAAACTGTAGAATGTAGGGCTCCAGACATTCTGCAGCGGGGGAGGGGCCGAGGACCAATGGGCTGGGGTGGGGGTGGGGGGGCATTCCATGGAGGGCTCTGATAGGTAGGCGAGAACCAGCAGTTCCTTTCAAATTTAAAGTCACAAATTTAAAGACACACTAGCAGTAATGACCTTCTCTAAGTTCTAGGCACCCAAAGTCACCTGATATGCCCTTTCTTTCAGTTCTTGATCCATCACCCTAGTTCTGGGTCCCTCAACCTGCTTCCTATCTGGTCTTGGTTGACTTCAACACAAGCTACACTTTCTGAACGAAATGCAGAACATGAAGCCTGAAGAAATAATGGGAACTTATGGCCACATGGAACCCAGTGTTTGAAATTAGGACTGACCCAGCAGAGGCAGCATGCTCGGTGGCTGTGTGCACATCATTCCTTAGGAAGCAGTCCTGTGGCCCCAAGTGCCACCCAGTGCTGGGAGCCCTGCAGATGCAGCCAGCCCAGCCTTAAACCATCCCCTTTGCTCCTGTCCATCAGGGCAAGGCCCTACAGCCTACAGGGCAAGATCAGAAATCACCACTTTTTGTTTCTCAGAGTATTATGTTGTTCACTGTCTAATTTTTTACCCTTTGAGCGATTTTAATGTACTGTTTTAAGAAAGTAATGCCTTTGCATAGTTCACAAATTGTGCAAAATGGAAAATGTAGTGAGGAGTCTTCCCCCTGCCTCCTTCCCCTCTTGCAAATGACTGGAATGATGATGGTATAATTTCAGTTTCTTGGAAAGTATGACAAACTCAAGTCAGTAAGTTGATTCTGCTACGATATATATGTTCTATTGCCAACTGAAATTCTGCAATATTATACAAAATAGGAGGGCGGGCAGGGTGACTTTGTTCCCATGCTACCTGCCATGTCAACGGAAACTGGCCCAGACAGTCATGTGTTGATCAATGTTAAAACAACAGTCTTGCAACGGAAACATCTGTGAAGCAACATTTATTGAAAACCTCCACGTACTGAATTAATACAGGAGGAACGGGGTCAGGGCAGGCGTCTCTTAGAGTGTGTCCAGGTCTAAAGTTCTTGGCCGGAATTGTGCAATGCAACGCCCGGACTTCTGGGAGGACGGACCTACTTTCTAGAAACCACGGACCTGCAGTCCAAGGGCATGAAGGCACTGGCCCCTCCGAGGACAGTGCTTCAGGCCGGCCTCTCCCAAACTCTGTCCCGAGGGGGCAGCCAAGTGCATGGACTGCACGTTTGCAACTTTAAAGTCGCAAGTGCTGCCTGCACAGGTGCTGGGAGGTTCCTGGGAGGAGGACCTGCAGGAGGCCTCACAGGGCCCCTCCCTCCACTCCTTCCTCTCCTGCAGGGACAGCCTGGGCCCTTCCCAGGGTGCCTCGCGCCAGGACACACGAGCACGCCCACTGGGGGCGGGACTCTGTCCTGCACCTGCTCCCAGCGTCCGTTGGGGCGGTTGGCGCCCACAGGCGCGCGCATGCGCTAACGGCAGGGCGGGTCCCCAACGGCCGCCCAGGCTGCACGCGGGGCCTGGCATGGCGGCCTCCGGAGTCCGTTACGCAAACAGGGAGGTAAGGGGCACGCGGCCCCTCTCCCCTCAGCGCCCCCTCTTCTCTGTGGTTCTCCCTGTGGGCTCTGTGCCCCGGTCTGTGCTCAGCCCCCACACCCTCACATATTTCTGTGTGTTTTCACCGGGAATTGACAGCCACTGGCCGTTGGGGGTCAGTGATGGGGGCCTACACGGCCCAGTGATGCCTGTGAGTCCAACTCGGGGTCGGTCTGTGTCCCCCGCTTTCTGAACAGCGCGGCTCCCGGCAGTTCTTCCGCCTCTGACAGCGCCTCCGGTTCACGGGGGAGGTCATGCCTGTGTCTGTGAACGTGCAGGCGGAGCGCTGTATTTGGAGGGTGTGGAGGTGTATATGCCGGTGAACAGTAGTGTTTGTACCATTTGCTGTGGGGTGTGTGGCTGTGTGTTCTGCAAGATGGAAGAGTGAATTCTGTGGGAATTTGGGAGGGGGGTATGTATGCGCAGGTGTGTATGTGGCATGAAGTGTGTTTGGGACATACGTATGGGGAGACAGGTGTGCATGTTTGCAGGGCACGGGGTATTCGTGGGTCTGTTTGGGGCTGTGGAGAGTGTGTGTGTGAAGTTTACTGTGTGTTCCAGGGCCGTGGCCGGGGAGGGATGTTTCTGGAGCTCCGTGTTTGCATTTTTCAGTCGGGCCCTAAGGCTCACATGTTTTGGGTACCGAGGGTGTGAGTATTTGAGGGAGAGATGGTTTCTGTGCTTATACAGGGGATGGACGATGGTATCTATGTATGGGAGGTGTGTGATACGGTTATTTGTTAGTGTGTGTGGATGTGAGAGCTGACTCATTAGCTAGGGGTAATTTGGAATTTGGAAGTTGTTTTATATGTGGTTTCCTGGGGATATATCTATGTGTCTTGCCCAGGTATACTGGTCTGTGTTTATATCTATGACCAGGTGCATGAATTATCAGTTTGTTCATACGGTGTATGGGGTTCTTAGATGTACATAAAGTGTATTTCTTTGGAGAATACTAAAGTGTTTCTACATGTATTTGGTAGTAGTTAGCAAGCAGTGGTCTGTATATTCAGAGTGATGCCAGAGAAAACAATGTGTATGGTGTGCTTTTGTTACATACTGAAGAGGCGAGGTGACGAGGTTGTATTCTGGAGAGGTGGCATAATGCATAGTGTTTGAGGGGTCTGTATATTCAGGGCTTGAGAATATTTGCAAGCGTGTGTGTTTCCATAGGTGTCTGAGAATTGTGTATGCATATTAGTGAGAGTTAAGGGATTGTCAGTGCTTTTGTGTTTTGCATGTATCCATCTGAGTGTGTGGGGTGTATATTCGTGAGTGGTTTGTGGGTGTGTGTATTTGGGATTTGTGAGTGTATCAGGAGGCTTAGGTCCTCTTTGCATCTGTTCCAGAATGTAATGCTTGCAGAATTTGATGGTATTGCTTGTATGTGTCCTCTCTGTGTGTGAGGTGGGCTTATATGTATTTGATAAGTAGAGGTTGTTTGTCACTCTATGTATTTGAGTTCTTGGAGCTTATGGATGGGCTGTGTATTCTAGGGAATGTGAGAGTTCACTTTGTGTTTGGAAACAAAGAGACTGTGTAGGTTGTGTGTGTGTGTGTGTTCAGGAATTGTGGAGCATGTGCATTTTATGGCTGTGGAGTTGCATATGGATTTTTTTGGGTGTGACACATGAGACAGTTGTCTACTTGTATTTTTAGAGAGTCTGAAGTATTCAGTATTCAGTTTGTATATCTGGGTGGTATGTTGGTTGCCCATGTTTGTATACAGGCCCATGTTGTGTGTGTGTATATATAATTGTAGGTGTAGAATGTGAATATTCCGGATGATTAGGGGTTTGTTTGTAACAACTTAGGTAGTCAGAGGTGGTCTATCTGTACATTCCAGGAGAGTGAGGGTAGAAATGTACATGTGTGTTCATATATGTAAATTAATTTTTGTTTATATATCTGGGTGGGAGTGGAGGATCCTACGCAGGGTGTAAGTGCATTGTATGCACATAATCATTTGACAGGGGATGGGGTGTGCTGGAACTGGCTCATACTAGCTTGGGATAGTTGATGGTGCATGTCTCTCTGGGGCTCTGTGTTCATCAGGTGGGTAGCTTGAAATTAGGCATGCTGGGAATATTTGTACCAGGTGCTCACCACAATTGAAGTCTTTCCTGCATCCTCCTGAGAGTGATCAGCATTCACCAGCACCCCACTTGTGTGTGTGTGTCTCAGTGTATGTGCGTGTGAAGCAGGGATATTCAGGCATCAGTGGGCATATGTATGGGAGGCTCTATGTGAATTGGGAGCGAGGCATCTGGGGCTGCGGGCCTTGCATAGACCATGGTCATTCTGAATCATTGCATTGCTCTTAATCAGGTTGGTCTATTCTTTCGTCCAAAGAATCCCATAAATGTTGGTGATTTCTGGCCCCTCTTCCTACAGATGGATTGGGGGTGTCTGTCCTTTAGGCATGTGGACATTTCTTTATTCTTTAACATTTGTATGATCCTGGCATCTGGGGCCCTAGATGGGTGGGCCTGGTGGACAGATAGCTGTGCAGAACAGAACCTTCACAGGTGTACTTCTGGCCTGACAGGCTACAGTCAGGAGATGGGGGGGCATCCTGGAGGTCAGATGGCAAATTGTTCCCCCTGGCAAACGCCCTAAGAATCAGCTGGGCAGGTACTGGTATTACTGACTCATACCTGCTGACTGCACGGAGCAGTTGGGGCCAGCACCAGCAGCAGCTGGGAGCGGGGCCGGGGCTGTCAGCAGGTGCAAGTGGTGGCTACTGCCCTGATTGCCCCTCAGGAGCAGGGGGAGGTGGAGAAGCCCTGAGGGGCGATCGGGGCTGGCAGCTGCCACTCGCACCCGCTGATGGCTTGGAGCAATTGAGGCCGGCACCAGCAGCAGGTGCCTATATAATAAAAGCCTAAGGATAAGGTGGGTGGGCAAGGACAGCCTTTACATGGGGTCCAGGTGATGAGTTGTGTTGTGTATCAGGCTGGTCAGTGATGTCACTAGTTCTTAACCCACTTATCTCCATGGAAACCTCAATCCTTTTGGATACGGAGGACTTCAGGGGTCAGTGATATGACAGAGATGGATGCGAAGAGGCTTTGTCCCTGAGGATGGCTGGGAGCTGACACCTAGAGAGACAGGGGAGTCCCACTCTGAGGACATATATGTCTCTGACATTTCTGAACACTTTAGACAGGCTCTCCTTTGTTATCTGAAGGCTCAGGATGATTCTAGCACTGACCCTCTTTTCTCTATTCCATGTTGATCTGCAAACCACCAGAGGGAACCACATGATGAGTGTAGCCATCAGCTGACCCCACAGCTGCCTCCTGTCTCTCTTAATTCCTCCCAAGAATTTATTGGGTCTTCCTTCCTTATGGTGAGTCTCCTTCTGGTCTTTTCTCTCCCATGGTGAATCCTCCTGCCAACAGAATGTACCCCTCACTTGCTTGAATGCCCCAATAACTGCTTGTCTGAGTATAAGCAGATTCCTAGTAGCTCTCACTGCCCTCTCCATAACCTAGCCCCTATAAAATGACAGTGTGTTGTATTGATCATGTTGTGGGTTGATGCCAGAATGGAGCCAGTCCTAGTTTTATATTTTAAAATGTTACATATTTAAATAAACATGCAGCCGAAACCGGTTTGGCTCAGTGGATAGAGCGTCGGCCTGCGGACTGAATGGTCCCAGGTTCGATTCCGGTCAAGGGCGCGTACCTTGGTTGAGGGCACATCCCCAGTAGGAGATGTGCAGGAGGCAGCTGATCGATGTTTCTCTCTCATGGATGTTTCTAACTCTCTATCTCTCTCCCTTCCTCTCTGTAAAAAATCAATAAAATATATTTAAAAAAATAAATAAATAAACATGCAGTATAATGTATTCAAGGTAATGTTCTTGGGGTTGTTTGTTGAAAATTTTTTGGTTTTGGTTCTGAAATGGGAAGGCACGTCTCTTGAGTGTTATGGATGAGGAACAGGAGTACCTTGGTATCTTGAATCAGCACTAAAAATCCCCCACCAGGTGCAATTAATGCAAAATGCTAGAATGGCTGGGCTTGGACAGAGCTGGTTTTTCAGGGGCTGATATTTTTTTGGAGTGTAGTCATTTCCTTGTCTCTCCATGGACAGAAGGAATCTTCTGTTCTTTTTAAAAAAATAATTTAAGAAAATGCTTTATTACAGTTTCCATATAATTGTTATATTAGTTTCAGGTGTGCAACATGGTGATAAAACATTTATATCACTTACAAATTGATTACCTCGATAAGTCTAGTACCCATTTGACACCATTCGTAGTTCTTACAATATTATTGACTTTATATCCCTATGGCTGTTTTTGTAATTGGCAATTTGTAGATATTAATCCCTTCCACTTTTTCCCCCATCCTTCCCACCTCCCTTCAAAATGTTCTCAGCACCTGTGAATATACTTCTGTTTTGTTTGTTGGTTAATTTTGTTCTTTAGATTCCACATGTAAATGAAATCCCATGGTCCTCGTCCTTCTCCATCTGAGCTGTTTGACTTAGCATAATGCCCTCTAGTTCTATCTATGTTGTTGCAAATGGCAAGATTTCATTCTCTCTTTTGGTTGAGCAGAATTGTATTGTTTGCAGTACCACACTTTCTTTATCCACTCATTTATTGATGGATACTTCGGTTTCTTCCATGTCTTGGCTATCCTATATAAGAAAAGCCTAATATGCTAAGTGTCCAGTCGGCCAGTCATTCGTTCCACCAATCAAAGTGTAATCCTATATAATAAAATGCTAATATGCAAATAGACCCAACGTTGGAACAACAGAACAACTGGTTGCTATGATGTGTGCTGACCACCAGGTGGTGTGCATGGAACATGGTGGGTGTTGGCCGAGGCGGGATGGTGGGGCAGGTGAGCAGGGGCACCAGACCAAGGCGGGGCACCGGTTGTTGTCACTGGGGGGAGCCTCTGGTGGTTACTAAAAATTCTTTGCTCCCCTGCACCATGGTCCCGCCCGGTGCTAGCACCTGCTGCCAGTGCTGGCCCCGCTCACACCTGCTGATGGCGCCTGGCATGGCACCGATCGCTTGGCGCCATTAGCGTGTGCTAGCAGTGGCTGCTGTCCCTGATTGCCCCTCAGGGCTTCTCCACCTCCCCATGCTCCTGAGGGGCAATCAGGGCAGTAGCCACCACTTGCACTCGCTGCCGGTGCCGGCCCCGCTTGCACCTGCTGCTAGTGCCGGCCCCATTTGCTTCACTCTGTCAGTGGGTGCAAGTGGGGCTGGCACCATCAGTATGTGGGAGTGGCGGCAGCGGGATCGGGGCTGCAGGCAGACAATGGACCGAGGGCCTTGGGGGGAGGGGTTAGGTGGGGGCGTGGATATGGGCTGAGACCTGCCCCTATTCCTGCCACAGCTTCGCGGCCCACGGTTCCTTTCAAGGTGCATGAATTCGTGCATTGGCCCCCTAGTATGCTAATGATATGCTAAGGCCGCTCAACCACTCGCTATGACATGCACTGACCACCAGGGGGCAGACAGTACACCAGTCGCTATGATGTGCACTGACTACCAGGGGGCAGATGATCCGACCAGTAGGTTAGCTTGCTGCTGGGGTCCGGGACTTAGCAAGATGCACCAGACATGCCCTGGAGCCCTCCCGCAACCCCTCCCTGGCTGGCCAACCTCCCGCATCCCTCCCCAGCACCAGTGGGATCCCTTGGCCTGGCCTACACCCTCTCGCAGTCTGGACCTCTTGGGGGATGTCGGTGAGCCGGTTTCAGCCTGATCCCACAGGCCAGGCTGAGGGGCCCCATTGGTGCACGAATTCCCACACTGGGCCTCTAGTTGTAATTAATGCTGCAATGGACATAGAGATGCATATATCTTTTAGAATTAGTGTTTTATGTTTCTTTGAATAAATACTGAGAATTGGAATTGCTGGGTCCTCGTTTCTTTTATGGCCTTTGATTTAAAGTGTATTTTGTGTGATATAAGTATTGTGATACCAGTTTTTAAAATTTCCATTTGCATGAAATATCATTTTTCATCCCTTTACTTTAGATCTGAAGGAGGTCTCTTGTAAGCAGCATATGTATGGGTCTTGCTGTGTTATCCATTTAGCCATCCTGTGTCTTTTGATTGGTGCATTTAACCCATTTACATTTAAAGTAATTATTGATAGGTTTGTAGTTATTGCCATTTTATTATTCATATGTTCACCTCCACCTCCACCTCTACTTCTACCTCCACCCACACCCACACTCACACCTTCTTTTTCTTGAGTCTTTTTAACATTTCTTGTAATACTGTTGGGTGGTTATTAACTCCTGCTTTTTCTTTTCTGAAAAGCTCATATCTCTCCTATTCTAAGTAATAGCCCTGCTGAGTAGAGTAATCTTGATATACCAGTAGGCCCTTGCTTTTCATCACTTTGAATATTTGGTGCCAGTCCCTTCTACCTTGCAAAGTTTCTACTAAGGAATCAGATGATTATGGGAGCTCTGTTGCAGGTAAGTAGTAGTTCTTATCTTGCTGCATTTCAGATTCTCTCTTTGTCATTAACCTTTGCCATTTTACTTATGATGTATCTTGGTGTGGGCCTCTTGGGTTCATCTTCTTTGGGACTCTGCACTTCCTGGACTTGTGTGTCTGTTTCCTTCACCAGGTTAGAGAAATTTTTCATTCGTACCTCTGTAAATAGGTTTTAATCCCTTATACTTTCTTCTTCTTCTGGTACCACTGTGATCTGAATGTTGTTATGCTTGATGTTGTCCCAGAAGTCTCTTAAGCTATCAGCATTTAAAAAAATTGATATCTTTATTGCTGTTCCAATTTTCAGCTACCTTGTCTTCCAAATTGCTGATTTGATCCTCTGCTTCATGTAATCTACTCTAGACTCACTCGAATGTATTCTTCATTTCAGTTATTGTATTCTTCATTTGATTGATTCTTTTTTTTCCCATCTCCATTTTTATGTTCCCCATCTCTTCTTTTGATTTTCTTTACTGTTCTAGTCAATGAAAGGGTAACTTTATTGAGGCCCCAGGGTTCTGGGATTCAGGCAGAAGACTTCCCTGCAGTCGAGGAGCTGGTGGAGGGGCCTTATTTAACCTTCTTGGGGCACAGGTTGTTTTGGTGGCTGCACTTATTTTTGTGGCAGTTGATAGCGTGAGGATACAACTGAATGTAACACATTTGGTAGATCATCTTGTTGCATTTGTACTTCTGGGCAAGCTGGTGGAAGGAGGGTTCGATGATGCCATCCCACAGATGAAACATCAAGTACAAGGTGGTATTTTTCTAATGTAGTCAGAGTGTGACCATCCTCTAGCTATTTGCCAGCAAAAATCATATGCTGCTGGTTAGGCGGGATGCCCTTCTTTTCTTGGATTTTAGCTTTGACTTTCTCAATGGCATCACTGAGCTCAACCTCAAGGGTGATGGCCTTGCCAGTCAGGGTCTTCACTGTAGGGCGCGGCTATAGGGTTAAGCCTCGGACTGACCTGTTGGCAAAGCCACAAACAAGTCCCAGCTTAGAGGGCACAGTCCTCTTAGCATAATTAGGCTTGACCTTATGACGCTCCCTAGATCCTTCCTAGCTAATGAGCTGTGGGAGGTGCAGCAAGTGCTGCCAAAACAAGTGAAACTCACAAGAACATTGTAACTATGGTGACCACTACCTTGTTTACCTCTGGCTATAAAATAAAGGCTCAGCTTGCCAGGCACAGGAAGATCCACCTAGAATAGAGGTGAGCAAACTTTTTTGAGTTGAGGGCCACAATGGGTTCTTAAACTGGACCGGAGGGCTGGAACAAAAGCATGGATGGAGTGTTTGTGTGAACTAATATAAATTCAAAGTAAACATCATTACATAAAAGGGTACGGTCTTTTTTTTTTAGTTTTATTCATTTCAAACTGGCCGGATCTGGCCCGCGGGCCGTAGTTTGCCCACGGCTGACCTAGACCCAGCTTATTCTCTTTGTCATTTCTTCATCCTTTCACCACCCACACTCAGGCTTTTGAACCCTTGGCTGAACTGGTTCTGCACACTTCACAAAGATCTACATCTCTGCATCTGCTGGGGAGGCTTCTCTGCCACCTCATTGAAGAGAAAGATCCCATCTCTTTATTAATGTTCTGAGTTTATCTATGTTTTTCCTACGTTCTTTGAGCATCCTAATCAAAGTATTTTGAATTGTGCATATGGTAGATTGTTTGCCTCTGTTTTGTTGAGTTCTTTCTCTGGATTTTTTCCCCTGTTTTTTTTCATTTGGGTCATGTTTCTTTGTTTCCTCATTTTAGCTGCTTCTCTCTGTGTATTTCCTTGTATTTGGGTATTTGGTAGATATGTTCCATCTCCTGATCTTGGTAAAGTGGCCTTATGTTGTAGGTGTCCTGTTCGTCTCAGTGGTGCAGTCTTCCATGTCACCTGTGCCAGGTACTCCGGGGGTGTCTCTTGTGTGGATTGTGTGTGCCATTCTGTTGTAGGTGAGACTTGATTGCTATTGGTATGTTAAGGGGAGGTATTGGCTTTCAGGATGATTAGCTGTGTGGAATGGCTGTGAGTACAGCAGACACACTGTTGTACAGGGGTTGATGCCATGGAGCAGGATTTGGATAAAGAAGAGGGGGTACAAATAATACTAGTATTATGGAATATTACTCAGCCATGAGGAAGAATGAAATCTTACTATTTGTGACAACATGGATGGACCTAGATGGTATTATGCAAAATGAAATAAGTTAGAGAAAGTCAAAGACCATGTGATTTTACTTATATGTGGAATCCAGAAAACAAAATAAACAAACAAACTTATAGATACAGAGAACAAACTGGTGCTTGCCAGGTGGGTGTGGGGCTAGGGAGCTGGATGAAAAGGGAAAGAGATTAAGAAGTACAAATTGACCCGGCTGGCGTGGCTCAGTGGTTGAGCATTGACCTAGAAACCAAGAGGTCATGGTTCAATTCCTGGTCGGGGCACGTGCTTGGGCTTTGGACTTGATCTCTAGTGCAGGAGGCAGCCGATCAATGATTCTTTCTCATCATTGATGTTTCTATCTCTTTCTCTCCTTCCCCCTCTGAAACCAATAAAAATATATTTTTTAAAAAGTACAAATTGGCAGTTACAAGATAGTCACAGGGATATAAAGTACAGCATAAGGAATATAGTCAGTAATATTGTAAAAACTATGTACAATGTCAGGGTGTTACTAGACTTATGGGAGGATCACTGCATATGCTATATGAATGTCTAACCACTATGCTCTACACTTGAAACTAACATAATATTGAATGTCAACTATAATTGAAATAAAAAGATTACCTCCAGAGAAATATCTGAGTTTATATTCTCCGGATAGGGTTATTGCTTGGAAAAGACAGGTAATCATGATTTATAAACCAATGTTTGATAGAGCATTCCTATATATCCTTTAGATTGGAAATAAGAAGAGATAAGAATAAAAGAAACCCTCCCCACCCCCATAGCTGTTGTCATGCAGTAGAGGGAACCCCAACATCAGTGGTTGTTCCAAAATAATACACAGCACAGAAGTGTTTCAAATCACTGAAAATATCCTACTGTAAGGTCGTGTGGCTCCAACTTGTTTGCTCTGGTTCAAGCTACTGCTGAACATGCTTCACCTTCTAACACCAATTGCACACAAAGTAATGGATTAAGTGTACTTTAACCCAAAACATTTGGGTCTTACTTATAGGACATAGCTGTGCCCTGGGTACTATTGGGCTCAAGGGCCTACACACACTTACCTAAATGACTGATGAAACTTAATGGACATTACTGGTTTTCTTATTAATATCTGATGTAGGTACTATTGGGATAATCAATCATATCCTGAACTTTTATTTCAATACGGGATTAAAGACTTACATTTAAGACTGGAAATCAGAAAACTCCTAGAAGAAAACATAGGCAGTAAACTCTTTGATATTTGTGTTAGAAATATCTTTTTGGATATGTCTCCTCAAGCAAGGGCAACAAAAGCAAAAATAAACAAATGGGATTACACCAAATTAAAAAGCATTTTCACAGTGAAGGAAACTGTCAACAAAACTAAAAGATGACCTGCTGAATGGGAGAAAATATTTGAAAATGACATATCCAATAAGGGGTTAATATCCAAAATATATAAGGAACTCATACAACTCAATATCAAAAATATAAAAAATCTAATTAAAAAATGGATAGAGGATCTGAGTAGATATTTTTCCAAAGAAAACATGCAGATGGCCAAGAGACACATAAAAAGATGCTCAACACCACTAATTATCAGGGAAATGCAAACCAAAACCACAGTGAGCTATCACCTCACACCTGTCAGGTTGGCTAGTATCAAAAGGACAATAAACAAATGTTGGCAAGGATTTGTAGAAAAGGGAACCTCATGCACGGTTGGTGGGATTACAAACTGGTACAGCCATTATGGAAGCCAATATAGAGGTTCCTTAAAAAATTAAAATAGAACTACCATATGACCCAGCAATTCCTCTTCTGGGTATCTATCAGAAGAAAACTAAAACACTAATTTGGAAAGATATTTGCACACTTATGTTCATTGCAACATCATTTACAATAGCCAAGATATGGAAGCAACCTAAATGTTCATCAATAGATGGATATGCAATGGAATATTACTCAGCCATAAAACAGAATGAAGTGAAATCTTGCCATTGTGACAACATGTATGGACCTAGAAGAGTATTATGCAAAGTAAAATAAGTCATATGGAGAAGGAGAAGTACCAGATAATTTCACTTACATGTGGAATCTATAAGATAAAACAAATAAAAAACAAAACAAACAGATTCATAGACATGAAGAACAAACTGATGGTTGGCAGAGGGGAAGAGGGTAGGGGGGAGGGGGAAAAATGAAGAATAAGAGGAACAAATTTCCAGTTATCAAATAAGTTATGGTAATATAATGCACAGTATAAGAAATATAGTCAGTAATATCACAGTAACCATATATGGTGCCATATAGTTCCTAGACTTATTGTGATGATCTGTTCCTTAGGTATACAAATGTTGAATAACTATGTTATATACCCAAAACTAAAGTAATATTGTATATTAACTATATTTAGATAAAAATTTATGGATATTTATTTAAACATAAGTGTGATTTTAGATATCAAAATTACAACTAAGCCACAGAATAACCATCATTCAGAACCACCTGAAATCTGGCTGAATGGAAGCCCTATAACTAGAGAATTAAAGAAGCCACACTGAGACTGGATTAAAGACTTAGATTTAAGACTGGAAATCAGAAACCAGTAGGAGGGCTGGAGGTGGGGGCCAGCTTTCTCCCAGACAAAAGTGCTGGCAGAGGTCATTGTTCCTCATCAGAGCCCTCCCCCACCACAGAACCAACAAACAGGAGCCATATCTGAGCTTCCACTAACCTGGCCCACACTATTAACCCCACCTCCCTGGTGATACCCTGAGACCCTGCCCCACCAATTTGCAGCTCCACCCAAGCTGTTTGCAGTGGACTGTCCTGGCTTAGGCTTCAGACTTTCCTAAAATCTCTCAAACAAGCAGCAGCTGGCCTCAGCTTCCATACCTCTCGGTAAGTGGCCCCAGACGCTGGAGTAGCAACAGCCTGGCAAGGTTCATAGGTTGGCCTCTCCTAGACACCTCCAAGCCCAACATAAGTAGCAGCCATCTGCAGGTCACTCTGTAGCTCATGCCAGGTGGCCTCAGGCAGGGCACAGGCAGTGGCTGACATTGTACCCCCTGGGAGGCCCAGAACCAGTGCACCTAATGGTCAGCTTCAGACCATGCCAAATTACAACTTGACTACATCCACCAGTGACACACTCAAAGGATGGACTTGGTGAGCACCAAAGCCCCACTGAAGCATGTCTTGCTCCACAGGGGCATCTCCTGCATAGCAGTTCTCCCACTGTAGTTGCAGCTGGTCCTCACAGCTGATTCGCCTGGGAGTCAATTCCTCCCAGTAACACCAACAGCAATCAAAGTTCAACTACAACAAGACAGTGCACACAGCCCACATAGGGGCACAGCCAGAATGCCCAGCTCAGATGACTGGGGAGGCTGAGCCAGTGGGCCGTACAGGACACCTACTACAAGAGGCTACTCTACCAATTCCAAGAGACATAGTAGTTCTACCTAATACATAGAAACAAACACAGGTAAGCAGCCAAAATGCAGAGACAAGGAAACATGTTGCAAATGAAAGAACAGAAGAAATCTCAAGACAATGAACTAAATGAAATAGAAGGAAGCAAACTACCAGATACAGTTTAAAACAGTGGTTACAGGAAGCTCAAGGAACTTAATGAGAACTTCAAGGAACTTAGGGAGTACTTTTAGGGAACTTAGTGAGAACTTCGGGGAACTTAGTAAAAACAATGACATAAAAAAGGACCAGTCAGAAATTAAGGATCCACTAACTGAAATGAATAATTTACAAGGAATCAACAATCCAGTAGAGGATGCCAAGAATCAAATCAGTGATTTGGAATATGAGGAAGCAAAAACTCCCTATGAGAACAACTAAAAGAAAAAAAGAATCCAAAAATATGAAGGTAGTCCAGCTGGTGTGGCTCATTGGTTGAGTGTCGACCTATGAATCAAAAGTCCCCAGTTCAATTCCCAGTTAGGGCACATGCCTGGGTTGCAGGCTCAATGTCCAGTAGGGGGCATGCAGGAGGCAGACGATTGATGTCTCTTTCATTGATGTTTCTATCTCTCTATTCCTCTCCTTTCCTCTCTAAAATCACTAACCATATATTTCAAAAACAAAATAGTACAAAGAAATATGAAGATAGTGTAAGGAAGCTCTGGGACAACTTCAAGCATACCAACCTTTGCATTATGGGGATGATGGAAGGAGAAGAGAGGGAGCAAGAAATTGAAAACCTATTTGAAAAAATAGTGACAGAAAACTTCCCCTAACTGGTGAAAGAAATAGACTTATAAGTCCAAAAAGCACAGAGAGTCCCAAACAAGAAGAGCCCAAAGTTGCCCACACTAAGACACATTATAATTAAAGTGCCAAAGTTTAAAGACAAAGAGAGAATCTTAAAAGCAGTTAGTTACCTACAAGGGAGGGCCCATACAATTGTCAGCTGATTTCTTAACAGAAACCTTGCAGGCCAGAAGGGAGTGGCAAGAAATATTCAGGGTGATGAAAACCAAGGACCTACAACCAAGACTAGCCTACACAGGAAAGCTATCAGTTAGAATTGAAGGTTAGATAAAGAGCTTCACAGACAAGAAAAAGCTAAAGGACTCCATCACCACCAAACCAGTGTTCCATGAAATGTTGAAGTGTCTTTAAGAAGAAGAAAAAAAATTAAAAATATGAACAATAAAATGGCAATAAATACATATCTATCAACAATTGAATCTAAAAAAAAAAAAACAAAAAACAACCAGACGCATGGAAACATGGAACAGACTGACAAATCTCAGAGTGAAGGGGGTTGGAGGATGGGAAGAAATTAGCCAAAGAACTTATATGTATACTAGAGGCCTGATGCATGAAATTTGTGCAAGAGTAGGCCTTCCTTCCCTCTGGCCACTGGCAGGCACCTGGAACCTGGGCTTTCCTCACAGCCCGGCTTCCTCTGGAAGGATGGAAGGACATCCGGTCTAATTAGCATATTATGCTTTTATTATTATAGGTATGCATTAGCTATAAACACAGATAATAGGGCGTTGAAGGCCTGGGGTGGGGTGCAGGATCCGGGTAGATGGGGGCAATAAAGGGGGTGATTAAGAGGGGGCATCAGTAATACTCTCAAAAATAAAGATTTTTTTTAAAAATAAAATTTTAAACAAGATCATATCATAATCATCTTTATAAACTATTTTTTATTTAACATAGAGAATTCTGCAATATAAATTACCACAAAATTAGCAGCTTAAAACAACACATATTTATTACTTAAGCATTTTTGTTGCCAGACTGAAATCCAGTGTTGGCCAGGTTGCAATCTCATCAGAGAATTGACTGGAGAAACATCTGCTTTCAAGCTCCCTCAGGTTATTGGTAGGATTCATTTCCTTGCAGCTAGAAACTGAGGTTCCTGTTTTCTAGCTGTCAGCAGTGGGTTGCTCTCAGCTCTTAGAGGCCCCTTTCATTCATTGCCATGGGGTCCTCTCCATAGCCCCTCTCACACCATGGTAGCTTCTTCAAAGCCATCAAAGGAGAATTATTATCATGTTTAATGGTAGCATATTATATATATGGTGTGGTTATAATATAATTTTACTATTCTCTGTAGATATGTTTTCTACTTTTCTTTATTATAATACATATTTGGGACTTCTCCAATTAATTCCTTAGATAATGCCCAGAAGTGGAATTGCTGAGTCAAATGGTATGCACTTTTAAAAGTTTTTTACATATTGCAAAATAGAAATCTAATCCCATGATACTTCCAGGAAGAATGTATGAGAGTGCTGGTTTGTGTACATACTTTCAAACACTGGCTTTATCCATAAATTTAAGTTTTGCTAATTTACTGGTGAAAAAATATATTTCATTATCTTAATTTGTATTTCTTTGGTGAGGTCAGACATTTTTAAATGGTACTGAACATTGTGTTTGTGAATTGCCTTTTCGTGACTTTTGTCATTTTGCAATTGCAAAAGTACTTCATATGCTCAGTACTCTGTTGATTGCAAATATTTTTCCTAATTTGCATGCTAATATTTTTGGGAATTGTTGGCCATATAAAAGTTTACATAAGTCAATTCTATAGATCTCTTTCTTTTTTATTTTTATTTTTTTATTAAATCTTTATTGTTCAGATTATTACAGTTGTTCCTCTTTTTTCTCCCTATAGCTCCCCTCCACCCTGTTGCCACCCCACCCTCCGCCCTCACCCCCCCACTGTCCTCATCCATAGATGCACGATTATTGTCCAATCTCTTCCCACATCCCCCACACCCCTTTCCCCCCCAAGAATAGTCAGTCCACTCCCTTTCTATGCCCCTGATTCTATTATAATCACCAGTTCATCCTGTTCATCAGATTATTTATTCACTTGATTTTTAGATTCACTTGTTGATAGATGTGTATTTGTTGTTCATAATTTATATCTTTACCTTTTTCTTCTTCTTCCTCTTCTTAAAGGATACCTTTCAGCATATCATATAATACTGGTTTGGTGGTGATGAACTCCTTTAGCTTTTCCTTATCTGTGAAGCTCTTTATCTGACTTTCAATTCTGAATGATAGCTTTGCTGGATAAAGTAATCTTGGTTGTAGGTTGTTGGCATTCATCACTTTGAATATTTCTTGCCACTCCCTTCTGGCCTGCAAAGTTTCTGTTGAGAAATCAGCTGACAGTCATATGGGTACTCCCTTGTAGGTAACTGACTTTCTTTCTCTTGCTGCTTTTAAGAGTCTCTCTTTGTCTTTTGCTCTTGGCATTTTAATTATGATGTGTCTTGGTGTGGTCCTCTTTGGATTCCTTTTGTTTGGGGTTCTCTGCGCTTCCTGGACTTGGAAGTCTATTTCTTTCACCAGGTAGGGGAGGTTTTCTGTCATTATTTCTTCAAATAGGTTTTCAATATCTTGCTCTCTCTCTTCTTCTGGCACCCCTGTAATTCGGATGTTGGTACGCTTGAAGCTGTCCCAGAGGCTCCTTAGGCTATCTTCGTTTTTTTGGATTCTTTTTCATTTTGCTTTTCCGGTTGGGTGTTTTTTGCTTCTTTGTATTTCAAATCTTTGACTTGATTCTTGTGATCCTCTGGTCTGCTGTTGGGAGTCTGTATAACATTCTTTATTTCAGTCAGTGTATGCTTAATTTCTAGTTGGTCCGTTATCACAACCTCGAGGGTCTCATTAGATTTCTTGTAGGTCTCATTAAGTTTGTTGGCGGTTTCTAGAAAATTCTTGAAAAACCTTAAAAGTGTGGTTCTGAACTCTATATCCAGTAGTTTGCTTTCCTCCATTTCTGTCATTTGTGTCCTGTTTCTTTGTCTCAGCATTTTTTATGTTTTGCTGTGTCGATATAGTGGCTTTCTGTGC
This sequence comes from Myotis lucifugus, assembly GCF_000147115.1. Taxonomy (NCBI): domain Eukaryota; kingdom Metazoa; phylum Chordata; class Mammalia; order Chiroptera; family Vespertilionidae; genus Myotis; species Myotis lucifugus. The sequence continues at coordinate 185,508 of NW_005871680.1, read as the reverse complement.
TAAGTGTCCTATAGGGCTCAGTGGCTCAGCCTCCAGAATTACCTGAGGTAGACACCCTTGGTGCACCCACTTGTGGGCTTTGAGCACAGTCTTGTTGTAGTTAAGCCTTGATTGTTGTAGTTAACACTGGGAGGAATTGACCTCCAGGCCAATTGGCTGTGAGAATCAGCTTTGTCTACGGTGGGAGAACTTCTGTGCCGAAGACACCTTCTGGGGCAAGACTTGCTTCAGTGAGGCTTTGGTGCTCACTGAGTCTGCCCCCTGAGTGTGTCCCTTATGGATCTGAGGAGTTGTAATTGGATGGTCCCACTCTGACCACTGGGTACACTGGCTCTTGGATCTAAGGAGGTGCTAATCTAGCCTCTGCCTGAGGCTACCCAGCAGAAGCCAGCTGTAAAGCAATGCAGGTTGCCCTGGGGCCTTGGGGCAGCTGCAGTTTGTTAAGTAATTTTCAGATTGCAAAGGGCCAGGCCTTTCATATGCAAAAGCCTCCGTGCAGGGCGTGGGCAGGGCGGGGTCCCAGGGGATCAACAGGGCGGGCAGAGTGAGCAGTATGGCTGCTGTCAGTCCTGCCCTCAGAGACCCAGGCAATCGCTGGGAGCGCCTCTGAGAGAAAGCTGCCCTCGAGTTCCGACTGATGCCAGACAGTCCCGTTTCTCCCATATGAGTCTGGGTCCCCAGAGACTCACCCGGAACTGGAGCTCAGAGCGTGAGACTCCCTCCCGATTGAAAAAGACAATCATGTCCTCAGCCGCCAGCCCTCTCCATGTGCACCTCCGCACCTTTGTATTTTACTTCAGCACCGCACCTCCTCTGAGTCTCGGTATGCTTTTCTCTTTCCTTCTAGTTGTAGAATTTCCACTCAGCCAGCCTTCCTGTGGTTCTGGATGATGTCCGTTCCATCTTTTAGTTGCATTTTTGAAATGGCTGTGCGAGGCAGCAATCTCTGGTGTTTACCTATGCCACCATCTTGGTTTCTCTGTCTGGTCTCTTTCTTAATGCTTTTGCCTTTGAGGTCATGCTTAGAAATATCTTCCCATCTAAGAGATGTAAAAAGTTTCCTGCATTTGTGATTTGAAAATACTTATAGTGTCAGTTTACATTTAAGTGTTAATTGATCATGAAGTATTGTGCTGGAGATTTGTTGATTGGTTTAGTGAAACCATGACAAGTGTTTTGTGGCTCTCTGAGTAATTTTATTTCTAGTAATATCCACTTTCTTCCTGAAATTTTGTGGAAACATGTCACTAGTCCCGTGACTTCTGAGATGACTTATAGATGAAATTGACAACATGAATAAATGAACATGATTGACTAGGAGGACCTGGGACAAGCATCAAACCACAAAAGCCCTTAAAAGGAGATTCCAAAATAGCGGGGAGTAAGCGGAAACTAAACAGACATGCTTCCAGGACCAAACTGGAATTACAACTAAAATACAGAAAAACCATCCTGAATAATCAACTGAAGACTAGCTGTAGAGAACCCTGATAACCAAGGACAGAAAGTGGAAACAGCATAGAGAATGGTAGAAAGTGTGGCGGTGCAAAAGGGCTGGCCAGGCTCCCACAGACATCAGCTGAAGTTCTGGAGAGATATCTCAATGGTGTAGAGCTCCCACTAAGAACTCTGAGATCTAAACCCCAAGCTGGGCCCCCCAGCCCAGAGCACCAGAACTGATAAAGGTGCCCACATAACACCTGGCGGTGAAAAGCCGCAGGGTTGAGACAGCTGGAAATGCAGGTACCCTCTTAAAAGGCCAATGCAGAAAATTTCATGTGCAGACACTCATCTTGGGCTCTGGCAGAAGGAGGGCAGAGAGGACAGGAGCTATGTGACCAAAAGCCAGGGTTGGGGGCTCTGGGATTAGAGCTCAGAAGATCGACACCCTGGTTTCCTGTGTTGACTCATTCCCTCATAATGCAGAGGATATCTTTCTCCAGCAGACCTTTTCCACCCAGGCACCTTTTTCCTGGGGAGGGGAAGAGTGATTGCCCCACTCCATTGGAAAAATCCTTATCCCACCCTGTGGAGTTTCTGAGGCCCATTAGAGACTGAGAATAATAATCAGCCTGCAGATAGAAGCAATTGTCCCACATTGTTGGAAAACCACACCCTGTGGTCCATAGCCTGAAGTTAATCAAGATTGAATAACAATCAGACTGCAAGCAGAGGTGGGTCTCTGGAGGCTTTGAGTCTTTGCCTGATCTAATTCGGGGTCTGGCACTAGGAAAAGTAGACATCTTGGTTCTTTGTAAAGGCACCCATCCCCAGTAGAGGGAGCCAAAAGCTGTGGAATGCTGGTAGCTCCAAAGAGGGCTACTCATGGGAAGTCAGAAACAGTGTCTGATACTGTGATGCACTAGACATTGGGAGTTGTAGCAGCTTTACCTAATACATAGGTACAAACACAAAAAGGCAGCCGAAGCAGGGAGCCAAAAACCCCAAGTGAAAGAATAAGAGAATTCTCCAGAAGAAGAGTTAAATAAAATGGAGATAAGAAATTTACCAGACATACAGTTCAGAATAACGATGGCAAGGATGCTCAACAGCATGAGAAAAGATATAGTAACTATGAAAAAACACCAATAAAAAATGAAGAATTGCATAGCACTAACTAGAACACAGTGAAAGAAATACACAGCAGATTAGGGGAAGCTGTGGATTGGATCTGTGAATTAGAAGACAGGGTAGAAAAATATCACTCAGGCGGAGAATCAAAAAGAAAAAAACAATTTGTTGGGATGCATGCAGAAGACAACCAATACGTGTGTTTTTCTCACATTGATATTTCTCTCTGGGTATTCCTCTCTTTTCCACTCTCTCTAAAAAATCCTTGAGTGAGGATGAAAAAAAATAAAAAACAAACAGGACAGCTTAAGGGAGCTCTGGGACATGAACATAACAGTATTTGCATCATAGGAGTGCCAGAAGGTGAAGTAAGTGAGCAAGGAATACTAAATGTGATTGAAGAAATAATGGCAGAAAACTTCCCTAACCTATTGAAGGAAAAAGTCACACAAGTTCAGGAGACACAGAGAGTCCCAAGCAGGAGGAACCCAAAAAGGCCTGTGCCCAGACACATCATAATTAAAATGTCAAAATTTAAAGACAAAAAGAATCTTAAAGGCAGCAAGTGTAAAGCAAATTGTTACCCTCAAAGGAGCTCTCATAAGGCTGACTCCTGATTTCTCATAAGAAACTCTACAGGCCAGTAAGAAATGGCATGAAGTACTCAAGGTAATGGAAAGCAAGGATCCCAAGATTACTATATCCAGCAAGACTGTCATTTAAAATAGAGAAATAAAGAGCTTCCCAGACAAAAAAAAGGCTAAAGTAGTACATCACCACCAAGCCAGCATTACAAGAAATGCTAAAGGGACTGCTATAACGAGAAAAAGGAATAGAGAAACTTGGGCATAATAATTAAAATGGCAATAAACAAGCATCTATCAATAATAACCTTAAGTGTAAATGGATTAAATGCTCAATCAAAAGACATAGGATAGGTCAGTGGATAAGAAAACATGACCCAAATATGTGCTGTCTACAAGAGACCCACCTCAGAACAAAGACTCACACGGAATGAGAGTGAAGGGATGGAAATAATTTTTGAAGTGAATCGGAAAATAAAAAGCTTGGGTAGCAATACTCATATCTGACAAAATAGATTTCAAAATGAAGGCTATAACAAGAGACAATAATGGTGACTACATAGTACTAAAGGAATCAATCTTATAAGAGGATATAACCTTGGTAAACATATATGCATCCAATGTATAAGCACCTAAATATATATATATATAATTTATTTTTACAGAGAGGAAGGGAGAGGGATAGAGAATCAGAAACACTGATGAGAGAGAAACATCGATCAGCTGCCTCCTGCACACCCCCCACTGGGGATGTGCCTGCAACCAAGGTACATGCCCTTGACTGGTATCGAACCCGGGACCCTTCAGTCCGCAGGCTGACGCTCTATCCACTGAGCCAAACCGGTTAGGGCTATTTTTTAAAACTTCAAGAAGACTTTAAGGGAGTGATCAACAGCGATACAGTCATAGTAGAGGATTTTTAACACTCTGCTGACTTCACTGGGTAGATCTTCCAGACAAAAAGTTAACAAGGAAATAGTGACCCTAAATGACACACTGGATCAGATGGATTTAATTGATACTTATAGAATATTTCACCCCAAAGCTGCAGATTATACATTCTCCAGTACACATGGGTCATTCACCAAGATAGACCACATGTTAGGACCCAAAACAAGTCCCACTAGAAGCCTACCTCCAAAAAACAAGAAAAAGTAATATTAAACTATTTAACCCTACAACTTAAACAACTTAAAGAATTAGAGAACAACAAGAAGAGCCCAGAGTAAGTAGGAGGAAGGAAATAAATATTAGTGCAAAAACAAATGACATAGACACAAAAATAAACAAACAAACAAACAAACAAATAAATAATAACCAAGAGCTGGTTCTTTAAGAAAAATAAACAATATTGATGAACCTTTAGCCAGACTCATCAAGAAACAAAGAGAACCCAAATAAATAAAGTCAGAAATGAAGTGGTGAAGTAACAAATGACATCAGAGAAATACAAAGGATTGTAAGAAAATACTATGAGCCAGTAAGCTGGACAGTGTGAGTGAAATGGACAAGTTCCTAGAAAAATACAATCTTCCAAAACTGAATCAGCATGAATCAAAAAATCTGAATAGGCCAATAATAATTGATGAAATTGAAGCAGTAATAAAAAAAATGCCAGCAAACAATAGCCCTGGTCCAGATGGCTTCACAGAGGAGTTTTAACCAACATTCAAAGAACTAACACCTGTGCTCCTCAAACTATTCCCAAAAATCCAAGAGGAAGGGACACTTTCAACTTATTTTTATTAGGCCAGCATTATCTTAATTCCAAAACCAGATAAAGACACTTCAGAAAAAGAGAATTACAAGTCAATATCCCTGATGAACATAGATGCAAAAATCCTCAACAAAATATTAGCAAATCGAATACAGCAATATATTTAAAAGATCATACACCACGATCAAGTGGTATTTATTTCAGGGATGCAAAGCTGGTACAATATTCACAAATCAGTAAACGTGATGTATCACATAAACAAATTGAAAGACAAAAATCACATGACCATATCAATAGATGCAGAAAAAGCATTCGACAAAACCCAATACTCATTTTTTGTTTTAAAGAAAAACTCTCAGCAAAGTAGGAATAGAGGGATCATACTTCAACATAATAAAGGCCAAATATGACAAACCTACAGTCAACATCATACTCCACATCAAAAACTAAAATCATTTCTCCTAGGAACAGGAACAAGAGAGGGATATCTGCTTTTACCACTCTTAGTCAACATATCACTGGAAGTACTAGGCACAGTGATCCAACAAGCAGAAAATGTGAAAGGCATCCAAACTGGAAAGGAGGAAATAAAACTCATTATTCGCAGATGACATGATATTGTACATAGAAAACCCTAAAGACTCCATCAAAAAACTAGATTTAATAAGTGGATTCAGCAATGTAGCAGATACAAAGTCAACACCCAGAAATCAATGGTATTTTTATACACCAATAATGAATTCTCAGTGTAACTACATCAACAATCCCATTTACCATTGCAACAAAGAAATGAAGACACTTAGAAATAAACTTAACCAAGGAGGTAAAAGACATGTACTTAGAAAACTACAGGACATTGCAAAAATGGATAGAGGAAGATATAAACAAGTGGAGGAATGTACCATGTTCATGGATTGGTAGAATTAACATCATTAAAATATCCATACTACCCAAATCAATCTGTAGATTAAATGCAATCCCTGTTAAATTACCAATGTCATATTTCACAGATATAGAACACATACTCCAAAAATTTATTTGGAACCAAGAAAGACCATGAACAGTCGCAGCAACCCTGTCTCAGAGGGACGGCAGTGGTGGGTAGGTGGTGGTTGGGAAGAAATCAACCACAGAACTTGTATGCATATATGCATAACCCATGGACACAGACAATATGTTGGTGAATGCCTGAGGAGGGAGGGCGGAGTCGGCTAGAAGAGGTCAATGGGGGAATGAAGGGGGCATATGTAATTCTGCCAACAATGAAGATTAAAACAAAAAACAAAAGCCCTTAAGAGGGCAGGATGATCTTGCTACAACACAATTACTGTAGAAAGCAATCATGTTGAGTTCAAGGGCACCGAGGTTTCTGTTGAGAACGCAGTTATTCATGGCTGCGAGTGGGAAACCAAAGATGTCTAGGGAGTAGTGGCAGCTGAGACTGAGCTTGGACCTGGCTGGAGTGTAAGGCAAGCGTCTCAGGTTTCCTCACTCTTTTTCCACAGTGAAATTCAGAGAAGACCGGTCCAATGGAAATTCTGGTCACCAGACAACCAAAGGAGCTTTTGTGAGCTTTGATGTCTCTTAAATGAAGGAAAGCATGAAATGAAGAAGCAGAAGCAGGTATTAAATTAGAATGCTCTGACTTGTTTTCCTGAGATTCCTAGCTCTTAGCACAGAGCAGGCTTAATGTGGGCTCTCAGTAAATGCTAATTTCCAACCCCTTCCCCTGACCAGTCCTCCTACTTGTTTCAACCCCATCACTTCGCACAGTGACTGGCAAGTTAGGCACTTAGTGAATGTTTATGGACTAAATGATTGGATGATTTGAAGAAACAAACACATGGGCATTCAAGAGGAAGGTTAGTTACCTACATGCCAACAATCAGAGTAGCCCCTTTAATGGATGCCCGTTTCTACATTAAATGCTGTACACACTCAGTTCATTTAATACTCATGATATCCCTACAGGATAAAATATTAGTATTCTCATTTTGTACGTGAAGAAACAGAAGCTCAGAGAGGAACTGAAGTTATTCAATTAAGTGGAGAAATCAAGGTTTCAAACCCTGCACTGTCTGATTACAATGCCCAAGTAGTTTTCCCGTATCCCTTCATAGCCTCTAAAACATTCACAGATCACTATGGCAAGAAAACTCTAATCATTGTATAGGCATGTGTATACTCCAGGCATTTCAGGTAGGTGTTTATCTTCCCAAATGGACAAGGCCTACTCCCACAGATTGTGCAAGTCACATGAGCTAGGCAGGAATCATTAACCTTCCCAATTCCTTTACTCAGCTCCCCTGAGAAGGAAGATGACAGATGGTCAATGAGCTGCTCACTTCCTCAGCTGCACAGCTCTTTCCAGGGAGGCTTGGAATTGGCTAGTGGCTGTGAGAGCTGGCATGTTCAAGCTCAGCTAGAGCCTTACTACTGCTTATTAAACCTGTTCAAAAGGCAGCCACCATGTCAGTATAGTAGAAATCAGAGTGTACTGGAAAGGCTGGTAGATGAAGAATAGGAGAACTGGGTTCCGGCTCACTGTTTTATTAATTTGTTCACTCAGCGACTGCATTTTTGAAATATCTATTATGTGTCAAGTGTTGTGCTCTATTCTATGTATTTAGCAAGAAAGGGTTGAGGAGATTATCACATAATGATTTCTTCTGCTGACATGGAAATTATGATTAATATATGTAACTATCATCCTAAGCAAGTTAAATGAACGTCTGTGTGCTCCTGTCTCAGGAAATAAGCCACACTGAAGGAAGAGAGAATGGGGCTCCCACAGATGTGTGGGCTGGCTGGCTTTCAGTGTTTCTTTTGGACAATGGAGAAGTTCCCCTCGGTGTTGTAAGTTAAGAGAGTTATGATTCTTTGTTATCATAACTCACAATTTCTGCCCTAAGGAACGTTCAAGAACAGGGCAGGGTAGCCAGGCTGTCATTCCTGCAAAAACATTTGCCTGGTAATCTCCACTGTGCCTGCTCCAGTCAGTAGACTGTCCTCTGAGTTAAGCCCGACTCTAACGGGTGAACCATCGCTGTTTGGGGGTCCAGGGCTGTCTGGTCACTCCAGCCGAGGCAGCTCAGCATTCTGGTAGGAAGAAAGGGCTGTCTGAAGCCCTGTGGCTGCTCTTCATTTCTTGGTGCCCTAAATTCCATCTCATTGTGACAAAGTACGGCTCACTGCAGGAGAGGAAGTCCTGGTCTGGCAGGTTGGAAGAGACAAATTTTCCTCTAAATTTAAGTACTTTGAGTCTAGTGGTGCCACACCTGTACATACTCCTTCAACTAAACCCTGCCAGGTAGTGTCTTACACCTGAAAACCACTTTTTATGTCCTTCTCATTACCCCTTACAAAACCCCTGTGGCGTGTCTACTGTTCTCATCCTACAGATGAAGAAACGGGCTCAAATGTAATGATACTGTGAACTGCAGAGATGGCATGAGGTAGAGCTGGTGTCAGCCCAATGTCTGTGTGATGCTCAGGCCCTTGTGTGGAGGCAGGACTCTAACTTGCTTCTAAGAATTCCCCTCCCATTCCACCTCCATGCACAAACCCTGTATAGTCTTTGGGACTGAATCTGATGGGCTTTACTGTTGTAATTAGGTTATATTACTTGGTACAGTTGATGTTAAGAAAAAGAGAGGACCCTACTGGGCCTAAGCTAATTACACCAGACTGTCAGAGGCGGAGAATTTCCTCTAGCTGGTAGCAGCAACAGAAGTCAGAGATTTGAAGTATGGGAAGGATCTGATGCACTGTTTTTGGCGTGAAGGTGGAGGCAGCCATGTGGAAAGGACAGAGTGGCTTCCAGCAGCCAAGAGCCAGCAGTCAGCAAGGAAAGATGTCTTTGGTCCACCAAGTGAGAGAACTGACCTTGGGAGTGGCCCTTCCCAGTGCCTCTAGGTGGGAACGCAGCCCAACTGATGCCTGAATTTCAGCCTTTTGAAACCCTGAGCAGGGAACCAGGCACATAGGGCCAGGCTTCTGACCCAAACCGTGAGCTAATAAATGAGTATTGTCTTAAGCGACTGAGTTTGTGGTAATTTGCTTTGCTGCAGTAGAAAACTGTTTTTCTTGTTAAATCTCAGGACTAGGAGCAAATATTTTAACCTTTGTTCTTCGTTTTTGTTTGAAAGAGTTACATATGATCTTTAAGGTTCCTTCTAGCTCAGATGATTCTAAGGTTCTTAAATCAGTGTTTTTGTAAGGACTGAAAGAAAATAATGCATATGAAAGGTCTTCAATCTTGAGAAAGTGTAGGAATGAAAGAGAATAGTACTCAGTCTAATAATGATTCTAGTCATCTTATGGCCTCCTGGGATCTTCTAGGTCAGTTTCCCATGAAAGCAATCTGTATTTTAGGGCCACATCAGTGGACATACAGGGAAGAGAAAGAATTTCTAACTGCGGAGGGCCCCCTCTTTGTGGCAGACGCCAAGGAGCACATGGAGGCAGGTTGCCCTCCAGCATCCTACAGCTCCGGGAGGGGCTGTGGGAATGAGATGCAGCATGAATGTGATGTCCTCCTGAAAGAGCTGTGATGACAAAGTAATCTGAAGCTCCTGAGGGGGAGGGAGGCTCTGTCAGAGGCCTCTATGAGCCTGGGCTGCATTTTGAAGGTAAGTAGTTTCCCAGGCAGGTAGGGCTGGAGCAGCCCAGAGGCCACAGCACGTGCAGACGGTGGATCACACTTGTGAAACTAAATCCCAAGTGGGTATTCATTCATAGGAACTGTTAGTTGGGAGATTGTTGCTGGAGCACGTGGGGTGGAGAAGCAGGAAGGGTTAGGGTTCCTGTGTTCTGACCTGATATCATTTCTCTAACTTTCAACCCACATCATCACTGCTCATTCATTCCGAATCTTGTGCCTGTGCCTTCTGGGGGATAGTTTTGTTGAACTTTACCTTTGCTTGTTAGAATGATCAGTTCAGTAAGCGCACACTGAATCTCTCCTCATCTACAGGGCTGGAATCAGAATTGCTGAATTGCAAACAGCTCCAGGGCCAGAGTTCAGCCTTTCACATCTTGACATCACAAGTCACTCAGCACAATTTTTTGCACACAGCAGATGCTCAGTGTCAGATTAAACTTAATTTGAGGTAAATTGAATTAACACACATAAAAAAAGAGCAGAGATTATATCAAATCTCTGATGGGTTGTGCTCAAGCTTTTTGCACACACTAAACCCGAGTGGCCTCAAAGCACAGTGCCTCCTGGTCTGAGAGCACTTCTCCTGATGCATTTGCATTGAAAGCCCTTGTTCCTGACAAAAGTCCTTCTGTTGCCAGGTGAGCTTGGAGGAAATCCCCTCTCCACACTAGATGCAAGCTGTTCTCATCAGCCCAGAGGCTTGACTATGACTCCAGACACCTGCTCTGGGAGTTGTTAGTTAAATTACACAACAATTATGGGTAATAGTGTGAGACTAACTGAAGAATTATTAAGGTGGTTGCTAAGCATTGCTAATTTTCTACCACCATTATTTAGAATTAAAGATCAGACAAGATGAAAACTTGGTTGGTCAATCTTTTGTTTCTGGTGGGAAGATATTTTCCCTCTGAAATCTTTTAAGTTTCAATCTGGAAGAAACCTTATAGGTTACATATTTTTCTACTATGTAGTTTACCGTTTATTTATTGAACAAATGTTAATTTTTGAGTGACTACTATGACTCAGAAACTGGACTGACATCTAGGTTTGAGCTGCAAATGGATCAATGTGGTTCCTTGCCTTATATGAGGCATAAAATCTAGAATTTAGACATTTCAAGAGTGTAAAGTAGTCTGATTGCCAAGGGCAAGATTATCTAGAAGTGTGGTCTCAGGAAATTAACCTAGTCCAGGGAGGTGAGATTCTCAGGAAGTAATATTTAGGTGATAACTAAAGGTAAATGTGAGTTACCCAGTGAAGGGAGGTGGGAGGGATTTCAGGCCAAATAAATAAACACATTCATGTAATACAATTCTATAAATAAATTTAAAAATCAAGGTTAAATTTCTAAAGGAAAAGCATGCTTTAAGTGGAGAAAACAAAAGTTAAAATTTCAGACTTGGACTGACCTCATTTCTTTTACTGTGAATTGCGCCACCTTTGGTAGTTAATTATCAATGCACATATTGTGTGTCAACAGGTTTTCTTAGAGTCCTAGTAGATATTTTTTGATATGGAAGATCTCTGCTTTAAAATACAACTGTAACATAGGTTCCCAACTTTATTGAGAAAGATACATATGATAATCTGCCTTCCCCTATGGGTCATATTTTGAAAGGTATCTGTCAATCAAAATGCAATTATTTCCCCCCCCCCTCCCCCAGCACACTCTATTATCTGGATAATCTTGGTTGCATTATTAAGTTGATATAATACTATTTAAAAGCAAAAAACAAACAGTAACAGATAACCACTACAATAAGTATGGTGATCACATTGTAAGGTATATATATCATATATCAACTATATTAAATTTTTAAAAATAAATTTAAAAATACAAGCAAAAAAGGGGGGAGATATTTTTTTGTTTTATTTAGCCTTGTAAAACCATAGCTTTGCCTTAAAAAATCATTTCACTTCTCCATGGACTATTTTCTTGTCAGAAAATGGAAATGGTAAAATCAGTATAGTAGCACCTACTTAAGTAACTGTGAAAAAGCATGAACTTCATATGTGGGCACTTAGTAAATGTTTATTCTATAGCCCTTTTGTGAGCAAAAGTTCCATTTTATCATCTTACTGATCCCCATTCATATCACGGAGGGTCCCTGGGATCTCATTCTTGGGAGTCTAACCCTGATTGAGTTCAACCTTCTTCTTTTATAGATGAAGAAACCAAGACCCAAAAGAGAGGAAATGACCCGATTTCTGCCCTTGATTTACATTGTATTTCAGTTTATTTGCAGTCATTATAAAGAAGCAGTTAGTGAAAAAAGGGCCTGGTGCCTCCCAAATATGCCCATATGGCAGATGAGGAGTGGGCACTGGGCAAAGGCATCCACTGCAGTACAGAAGGAGGTGGGGACCAGACTAGGCAGGGCCTCTTGGGCCTTTTAAATTGCTTAGGTCTCTGTTCTAAGGTGTGGGGAACCAATAATGTTCATTGTTGGTTATATTTGGAACATTTTGACAACTACATTTTTTATTTTTCATCTATTTGTTTGGAATAGTCTAATCACAGGTTTAAAGTTAAAAAGTGTTATTGTGTCAGCTGATGGCAAGAAATTAAACTTTCTAATGAGGATAATTGCCAAAAGCAGTGAGGGTACATGGCGAGAGAGGTAGGTTGGATGTGGACGGATACCCTTGACTGCAAGTGTTGTTGTGACACTGGGCACACCACTGAGGAGTGCCCATCCTGGAAAAGTGTGTCTCGCAGCAGTATTCTTAGCATAGATCATTATGGATCTGATCACATTCAAACTAGCTGTGCCAGATGAAGATTTAATCTGTTTAAGAACTTTAGAAATATGTTCTTAATATTGGGATTTCTTATTTGATTTTCTTTTATTAAAAACCCTGAGGAATGAAGAGGGTGAGTTTGAAGAAGCCTGGATCTAGAATATCTTTTATACCAGCTATAAAGCAGTGACCCTAGTATCACACTAAGAGTGTCTTCCATTTATCTCCATCCAACACCTCCCTAATGTGTTCCCAACACTATCTTTAACAGTCTATTAGACATCTGTACTTGCCTTATCCCACAGGTATCTACAACTGAACATTCTAAAAGTATTCTTGCTCTTTCACCAAACTGCTTCTCCTTCCAGATGAGTCCATAGAACTACCTTTGATCCATCAGCCCAGATTAGCAACCAGGATGCATCCTCTATCCTTCCTTTTTCTCCCTGCTCATTGGCCATCCATCTTGTGGACTCCACCTCCTCAGAACCACCTGGGTTAACATGCCCTCTTCCACTTACAGTATGGCCGCCCTAATCTGAGTCCACAGTTGGCCAGTGACTACACCTGCCTCCTGAGTGATCACTCAGCCTCATCCAACCGCTTCAGTCCTCTGTACTGTCCTCCCAGGAAGCTTTCCACACTACACCGCTGGTCATTCCATTCCTTCTTCACATGCCTTCTTTGCTTCCACATCCTTCAAAAATCCAAACTCCTTAGGGTGACATGCAAAGTGTTTCATGATCTTGCCCTGCCTGTGTTCCTAGCATCATGTCTCCCACCCTCTTCCCTCAATCCTGAAATGTATTTATGTACTCTTTGGGCAGCTTTTCAGATATACCCAGCACTTCCCAGAAGCCTTTTCCCTCTACTCCACTCCATCCTTAGGAATGTATAATTGCAGTATGTTACATACACAATGTGCTTTTACACACATAATCATGTAACTCTGAGGGTGCAACTCTGTAAGCACCAGGACATGCCAACCTGAGTGAGAGTGAGTGATGGCAGGGCAACAAAGTTCCCTTGGAGTGTTGTGTCCTGGGAAAAGGCAGCCATGCTGGTGGCCCATGTCCCTGCTCTGACTGTTGGACACTGCAGAGGTGCCAGGCAATGAGGCAAGAAGCTCGCACAGCATCCATGCTGGGCCTCTGGCTGCCTTGGCAGCTCCTGGACCTGGATCTGCCAGGTGCTGCTGTGTTCCCCACAGGGGACTGCATGAGCCATCAAGAATGTTCTGCTACTCAGACAGAGGCAGTGGCCACCAGAGCTCCCCCAGAGCCCAGAGTTCTGTGATAAAAGGAAGGATATCAGTGGGATAGATGCATTGTCTAATCAGTGGTTCTCAACCTTCCTAATGCCGCGACCCTTTAATACAGTTCCTCATGTTGTGGTGACCCCCCAATTTCATTGTTATAAATTGAACATAATTAAAGCATAGTGATTAATCACAAAACAATATGTAATTATATATGTGTTTTCTTATGGTCTTAGGTGACCCCTGTGAAAGGGTCATTTGACCCCCAAAGGGTTCGCGACCCACAGGTTGAGAACCGCTGGTCTAAGTGCTTCCCAGAGGCAAATGGAGCCTGTGGGCTTCGGATCCAGGGACAGGCCTTGATTCGAAACAAGAATGAGCTTTTGATGACCAAGCCTAATAGAGGTTAGCGAGCCCTTGTCACCGGGAGGGTGCAGGCAGGGCTCCGTGGCTCCATGGTGCTGCAGGGGGGTGTCCAGCAGAATAGTGCAGGTCAGTGTTCAGACCTGAATGTGCGCCACATCACCAGGGCTAGGAAGACGGGTGCTGGGTGTTTGGGGACAAGCAGTGTCTCAGACAGCTTGGGCTGCTGTAACAAAGTACCACACACTGGGGGGCTTAAGCAACAGAAACTTATTTCTCCCAGCTCTGGAGGCTGGAAGTCTGAGGCCAGAGTGTCGGCATGGTTGGGTTGCAGACCACCATCATCTCACTGTGTCCTCACATGGTGGAAGAGGTGAGAGCACTGTTTTATAATGGCACTAATCCCATTCATGAGCGCTCCACCCTCATAACCTAATCTCTTCCCCAAAGCTCCACCTCCATCACATTTGGGCAAGGGCTTCAAAATAAACATTTTGCAGACACAGACTCTCAGTCTATAATGCTTACGTGTTGGAGACCAGGTGTAAGCTGACATGGTCCTTATACCTGAAGGGGCTAGCAAGGCTGGGACCCTTACCCACACAGTTTTCCCAGACTTGTTTGGATAGCGGTTATCAGTAGAATGAGAGCAACCTTTGTAGAATGAGAACAGCCTTTCATGGCTTATCAAGAAGTCTGTAACTATTTACTGAGATTTGCTGTACCGAGAATTTGTCCTTCTGCTCTGTCCCTTCCTTAGAGATTAAGAGGAACAAAGAATACATTCCTCTTGACAGACCTCCTATTGAGTGTCTTGTATATAAAACGCACTGTGTGGTTAATAAACTTGCTGCAGTTCCTTGATTGAGCTGTAGTCCTCCCGATCCCGCTCTCCTGTCTTTCTTTCTTTTCTCAATTCCCACCTCCCTACCTCAGCCTGGCTCAACGTGTCAGCCTGGCCCTGACACTTAGGTCCAGAGAAGGGCCTGAGGATTTGCATGTCTAACAAGTTTATACTTTAAGAACACCTGGTGCAGATAATCCTGATATTTGATAAACCCTGCCGTAACTGTCCCCCAATGACCAAATATCACTCAAGAAATTAATTCTGAAACTGGATTGATTGCTTAATCTCTTTGCATTTCACATTTTCTATGGCAACACCTGCAACTCTGCTCACTGAAAATGAGTAGGGCAGTCTGAGCCCTCTGTCCTTCACTGCCATCTAGAGAAACATGAGAAGGTAGCCACAGACAAGACACCACCGCAGACCTTACTCAGCCCTGAGACTTCCATGAGTTGGAAGGACCACACCACCTCCTCCTGCTCTTATTCTGGTTGGCAAGTGTGTGCTTGGAAGGTTTTTGGTCACTTTCACATTGAGAAAGATCATTTGCAGGTGTAACAGTGACCTTCAAAGGTATTTCTGGGTTAGGAGGAGACGTCTGACCACCATGATAAGCCTGTGGACTAGTACAGATTTTGAACATTCAGGCATGTTGCTGTTGACTGAATTTGGCAGACACTCACTAACCTTTTCAAAGATATCAAATCTGATGGAGCTATGACTTAAGAAAATGGGCAATTGCCCCTTTAGCAAACAACAGGGAAGATGGTGCTGAGTCCAGCTCTAGCTTTTCCCCTGTGCTAGTTTCCTATTATTAGTAACAGATTACCAGAAACTCACTGACGTAAACAACACACAATTATCATTCTGAAGTTGTGAGATTGGTTTCAAGGGGCTATCATCAAGTTGTCAGCAGGGCTGGCTCCTGCCAGGGGTTCCAGGGGTCTTGTTCCAGCATCTAGAAGTGTTCAGCAATCTAGAGAAGGGGCTGTGTGTAACTTAATAAAGGGTCCAGAGACGAAATATAATTTTGAAAGGCATTCGGGGTTCAGAGGAGCCCAGCCTAAGAAACTAAGATCTCCTCATCTCAGGACCCCATGCTTTTTATTAACACAAATTGTCCTGAGGCGAGGCAGAGATATACACTTCAAAGGGTCAGGTTTCCTATACACAGTCCATTGTCAGAATGGGGAGCATTAGCCTATTCAGGCTGTTCAGGTGTTTAACCAGTAGGAGGCAATAACATGTAGATTAACCCTTTGCACTCTGAACCATTCTGGACATTGGCTACCAGCTACTCGATGCTACTTTGTGGCGGAAACGTGCATTTACAGACCCTCGTATTCTTTAGTATAATTTTGGAACCAAGTAACGTATTATAATGATATTGGACTTATATGAATTGGGTGACATCGAGGAATGTATATTTGCAAAAATATCAATATTTTATTGTTTATAATTTTGTACAGTATGATAAGTTTTGTAACACTCCCCAATATGCATTGCAGGCTGATTAGTGCATGTTTGACAGTAATAAGTGGTTTGACGCCTGCCACCAGGTGTTTTCCTGTTAGAACACACAATGCAGTCCCGTTTTCTTTGTCCCACATCGGGAATATGTAGTTTATTGTTTAATCCGACACAAAACCCGCTGACATTTCTTGTATATATCTTAGTAATTTTACGATATTTTGATTTAATTTCTTGTGCCATTTCAAGAAAAAACTTCAGGGAAACATGCATGTCTCAAAAAGTTGCTTTGAAATAACTCAATTCCCCGTAATCACTAATAAACTGCAATGTCCCCTAAGAGGGGACATCCAAGTGATATGCTAGAATTCCAATGTCCCCTGAGATGGGACAGCAGAGTGCAAAGGGTTAAGATGCCCTGAGCTGTCTGGCAGCAAGCAATGATTTTAATGCATCCTTTTCAGGTTTGGGATAATGCCCTCAGCCATTCCCAACAGGCAATAACATATGTGACTCAGCCCTTGTTGAGTCCCCAAGTTTCATCAACCTTTCGATGAAACCTTGCAATTATGACATGCTGGAATTGGCTTCCAGCACAGGGGTGAATCCATTTTCTTGCTGTTTCCAGCTTCTGGAAAGAATCACTCCAACCGTTGCTTCCATCATCACATCTGCTTCTCTGACTCTCCTGCCTCCATATTATAAGGACCCTTGGAGTTACATTGGATCCATTCAGGTAATCCAGGAAAATCCCCATCTCAAGAACCTCAACTCAACCACATCTGCAAAATCCCTTTGCCACATAAAGTACCTGGTCACAAGTTCTTGAGATGAAGATGTGGACATGTTTGGGGGCAATTATTCTGTATCCCATGCCCTGGAAGAATGCTGACCCAGCCATGTTTCCGAATCACAGAGCAGGTGACCCCAGGCTGTACGCTGAAGACTGAGCAAGGAGCTGCATAGAGGGCACTGTTGGCACAGGGAAACCAGGGAGGACTAGGGGCAGAACTGCAGTGTCAGCATCTGTGCATGGGGTCTTAGTAACCTGCTGGATGAAAATTCCAGCAGGTCAGAATTAAGCAAGAAGTTCATCAGAAGGCTGATGGATCTTGGGGCTTCAGCAGGGCTGAAAATCTGCATATGTTATTACCTGGCGCTGAAACAGCTGTAGGCATTTTACCTAACCTGATCATCTTTTCCTGTTTACCTGCTGCTGGCAGAATAGCTGAAGGAATATCCCCTAACCTGATCATCTTTTCCTGTTTATTGAACTTTACCTGTTTGCATTCCTAAAGGGCCTGTGTGTTTTCCAGCAAATAAAAAGCGGTGGGTCCGGAGATTCAGAGAGCCCACTTCACTAGAAAGTGAAGCCTCCCCTGGTTCCCCCATGCCTTCCAAATTTATATTTCATGTGTAGTTTATTAATTTACGTCATAGTGTTGTAATGTACCCCGCGAATCACAGAAGGACGCCTCAAGAAGTCGAATTAAAGAGTCACATTTATTGCAATCCGGGACTATGAGGGGACATTCCCAAATCTCATAGCAATAAGATGGTGGCAAAACCAGACTTATATAGGCAAAAATCACAAAGGTATTGATTACATCCCAGGGTTTGGAATGAGGCACCTGGCTAGCAAAAAAGCAGATTACAGAAGCAGAATTAAGCATGTTAATTACAGTTTCGGGTCTCGGGGTCACTGAATTGACAGAAATACATTATCTAGAGCCTTTGGGTAACCTGGGTTAAACTTAGACATGTTATCTAAATTACAGTTCTGGGTCTCCGGATCACTGAGTTGATAGAAACACGTTATCTAGAGCCATCGAGGTAATTTAGAGTAATTGTGCTGTTCTGGCCTCGGGACCACTAAGTCAGGTGGAACGCACCACCTGTGGACACTAAAACAATTTAGGGTAATTGTGCTGTCCTGTTTCCCAGGTACAGAAGAATGTGCTTTGATAATCAGTAAGATCACAATCAATGGGATAGTCATTCAATCAATAAGTCATTCAATCGAATGGGATGATTTATACAATTTAGAAAATCAAAGTAACCTGTCCATTGTTAAACAAAGCAAATAGGTACCATACTTCATTCCCCACTGGTTTTATGTACATGAGTCAAATCATGGACTCATCTTCATTAGTTAGGGGATTGTACTGCCCCCTAACTACAAGTAGTTTGACCAAATTAATTTTTCTAAACTGCCAGCTTGGCACATTTAATTTTCATTTACTCACCCCACTTCTTTTAAGGGCATTCTCTATTCTGTTCCTGCTCTTCTGTTCCCTTGACATCTAGCCCCACTTGGCCCTGGACTTTCTCACTGGCTAGAAAAAGATGTTCTTACAGTTACCAAGTGCCCTAGTGCCACGATCCCGTCAGTACTGTCCTCACTGAAGTCCAGTTCCCCTCCTGCGGGCGTTGAGCCTCCTCCTGGCTTGCGTGGAGCCCAGGCTAGGAATCTCACGGGTGAGGCCGCTGGCTGCCGGGATCAAGGCCATCTGGTGCAGGAGCTAGGAGTGGTGTAGCCAGGTCTGGATGCCGTCAGCAGGGCGACAGTGTATAGTCCTTTCCAAGTTGGGGTGAGTCCTTGGGTTGTGAACTTCTTTACCCACACCGAGTCCCCAGGCTGGAAAGGATGTACAGTGTCCGAGGTGGCACTGGCAGGGCATCTCGAACAAGCTTATGGGTGGCTCTCTGGGTATACTGCAGAGCCTGCAAGGACTTGATCAAGGAATGGTTATGACTTTTAGCTTTTAATTCCTCCCCTAACTTTGGGCAGGATAGGGGGAGGTCTACCAAACATGATTTCAAAGGAGAGAACCCCTCCCGGTTGGGGGTACACCTGGCCTGTAAGTAGGCAAAGGCAGGAGGTTGGTCCAGTTTTCACCGGTTTCTGGGATAAATTCAGTTAAAATCCTTTTAGAGTCCTGTTCATACCTGCCCTGAATCTGTGGCCGGTATGCACAATGGAGTTTCCAATTTATGCCTAAGACCTTAGCTGTACTTTGAGATACCTTGACTACAAGGCGGGGCTGTTATCTGATCCTATAACTGCTGATAGCCCAAATCTAGGTATAGGCAGTTCCTGTCCTGGTGGCATAGGCTTAAACCCATCCCGAGAAAGAGTCTATAAAAACTAGCAGGTACTTATACCCTGATGTCGGTGGCTTAATCTCTGTGAAATCCACCTCCCAATGCTCTCCTGGGGAGTTCCCCCAGGCCTGAATTCCTAGGGGGACCCTCTTACCTTGCTTAGCATTTACCTGTGACCTGCCTCACAAAAGTTCAGAAGTCTTGGTGACACCTATATGAGTAGCCTGGTGTAACTGGGCAACTAAAGTCTGACCTAGAGCCTCTGGGACCAACAGTCTGCTATCTGGTAAAGTCCACCAACCATTTGGTCCTCTGGTAGCTTGCTTCTGTTCTGCCAATTCCTCCTCTTGTAAAGGCCCCACTGGTTTTTGGGCGGCTTCCTTGGCAGCTTGGTCTGCAACTCGGTTTCCTTGAGTGGTCTAGGGTGACTACCACCTCCTACTGCATACCATACCAGATTTCATCCTGAACATAACTGCTCCCATCTTGTACATAACAGTACCTTGTCTGGTGATGATAGCAGGACATCTGTCAAGTCTGGGCGAGCTGCGTCTGTTACCTCTATGCAGTCGTGGATGGCTCCTCTGGATCATCATCTGGGAGCAGGCTGGCAGGGTTGATGGTCCAGTGCGGGGCTGGTCCAGGAGAAGAACTTGGTACTGGGTCACCCTGGTGTTTGACATCCATCTCTTCAGAGCATCTCAAAGGAGGGCTTCCACAGCATGGGGTGTTGTCAGGGCTAGTTCCTGGCCCAAAGTCAGCTTATCTGCCTCCTTTACCAGCAATGCTGTGGTGGCCACTGCCCGGAGGCACACTGGCCACCCTGCAGCCACAGGGTCTAGTCTCTTAGACAGATAGGCCACAGGTCTCTTCCAGGGACCTAGAGTCTGGGTGAGAACCCCTTTGGCAACGCCCCTTACCTCACTCAGGTAGAGGTGGAAGGGCTTCCTGACGTCTGGCAAGGCTAGAGCAGGTGCTGAGATGAGAGCCTTCCTTAGCTCCTCAAAGGCCCATTGCTCCACTTTGGTCCAGTTTAGCAATCTCCGCAAACCCCAGTATCTACAGGCGGCAGTATCCGACTGCCCCTAAGAATTCCCAAACCCAAGCTGGAGTGGCGGTGGCTTGCAATTGGACTACTACAGGTGCTTGATGACTTGCTAATCCCAGGGGGGTTGTTTTCTGCCCAAACCATGGGAAAGAGACCTAATTTCCCCAAGTAAGCAGAGTCACATTGGCCCTTTCCTGCAAGAGATATTCATCTGAGAGAGGACAGGTTAGAAGAATGCGGCCAGGGGAGAATGGGTCCGGGCCTGGGTTCCTTGGGTCCACAGTGAAGTGTGCTCCGTCCCCCTCAAAGCTCCTCAAAGGCCCATTGCTCCACTTTGGTCCAGTTTAGCAATCTCCGCGAACCCCAGTATCCACAGGCGGCAGGAGTGAGTTACCGTGTTCTTTCCAATGTCCACAGTCCTCTTTGATGTCCAAGGAAAAGGCAGTTTGTCCGGTGGCTCCCTGGACTGATGTCTTCTTAGATGTTACGGGTCCCATTGGCTCTGTCAAGACTGAATAGGCTGCTCCAGAATACACCAGGAAACTAACAAATTATTATTCTGGGCTCTAAGGGGTTCAAGGAAAAGGAGTCCTGGCCCTATTAGTCCTCTTCCCTGAGTGTAAATCCTTCAGAGTCTGAGTTTTCCCTTCAGCCTTCCGCTTTCCTTTGTTAACCTACCAGGATATTCTCTCTTCCAGTGCCCCTACTTCCTACAATAGGCATACTAATGCCTTCCTAGTTTGCTGCTGGCCTTTCCTTTCCTTAAGCCCTGTTTCTCCTCTGGGGTGTCCCTACTGTTAACAACTTTCTGGGCTACCTCTACCAGCTGTGACCAATTCATTCCTTCAAATCCTTCTAATTTTTGAAGTTTTTTTTCTAACTGCTGCCTTTTAAGCCCCACCCCCACCCCAAACCCCCAACAGAACACGGTGAAAAGTGTCCAAGGAGGCCTTGTCCCCGGGGGTTCTTGGGTCACAAGGAGGCACAGGGAAATTTCCCTCCTCGCGCCTAATCAAAATAACCCCTCAGGGAGTGAGAGGCAATTACGAGAGGCAATTACAATCCGGTGAGCAGAGGGTGCGGGAGATGGGAGCCGGATAGGCGCAGGTCCCCAGGTGACCTAGTGGAGGTGCTCCTGCATGGGGGGAAAAGCATTTTCATCTGGCAGCCCTTTTCTCTCTGTTCCCACTGGGAAAAAGCGCTTGCCTCCAGCCAGCAATGGTGGCATGGTGGGGGCCAGCAGCCCTTATCTGGCCAGGGGAAATACGCCCGGCATGTTACAAAGCGCTCCTGTGGCAGTGGGTTGGGTACCAGGCCCCTGCCATCGTACCGGTCCCCTGTGACAGAGCAGCAATCAGGCCTCTCCCAAGTGAGTGCACTAGAAGGGGATTTCAGCCCCTCCTCTGCTAGCAGCAACAGGTACCGAACCCTTTCAATACATTTGACCAGCTTCATTCCCGCCCACCTTTACAGATTAATTCAGCACAGGCAGGGGGAAAAGCCCATAAAATCTCTGCCCTGAGGAACTGTGAGCCCCACCCTGAATGTCCCAATCAGACAAGAAAAGCCACAAATACCCTTAAATCTACCCCAGAATTCTAAAATCTCAACCCAACACAGAAATATCACAGAGCAAATCAAAGTCCCTAGTACACAAACATAGACAGAAATTTTTACCAGTTAGGCGGGCAGATTCCACCTCTGACAGAGAGCAAGCACCCTTTGGAAAGGGCATTTTGCTATCGGTCAGAGCATTCAGCCTGAAATCAAACATTTTTTTTTTTTTTCTCACAGACTTCCACACTTACATGAACAAATAATTATACCTAAGTAGACATACAAACATCAAATAAACATCTACACTTACACCCTTTCAGTGAACAAATACTTTCACAGTCTTGGGATCTTGAGCAGATAACAGAAACACTGCCCAAGTCCCCTGATGGGGGCCTGACAGGAACAGATGTGGGAGCCTTTGGCTGGGGGATATAAAGTTTCCATTCTTCCTCTCTTGGCACTGATAGGGACAGGATCATTGGAGAGGTCTCTTCACCTAGGCAAGGCTGTGCTGAGCCATCTGGGGCAAAAGTGGTTTCTGCTTCCATTTTGGCTAAAAGGTCTCTGCCCATTAGAGGGACCAGGTCAACTGGCAAATACAAGAATTCATGCACCACCTGGTGGCCGCCTAACTGACATCGGCAGGGGCAGCAGACAGTCTGCAGCTGTGGTCCCGGTAGCTCCAATAATGGTGACTTCCTGTCCTGAGAGGGGAGCTACCTTCTGAGTGACTACCGAGTGCTCTGCCGCTGTATCAACCATAAAGTTCACAGTCTGGCCCCCGATTTTCATTTCGACCATCGGCTCATGGAGGCCCAGTTAGAAAGAGCCCAGCCTGTCCTAGTCAGAGTCAGCTGTTGCCAGTCCGAGGAAGTCTGCCTCAGGCGGCTCTGGCCAATAGCGGCTGGGTGGTTTGGATGGCCTTGCCAGCTTCTTCTGGCCTGCTCCTGCCATGCCTGCCTCTTCACTTCTGCTACTAAAACTTACTCTGCCCCTTCTTACACACGCAGAACCGGACCCAAGGCGGCAAGGTTTGAGCAATTTTAAAATTCCTTAATATACATTTTATCATTCATGTTGCAGGGAGGGACCGGGTTGGCTCCTCCTGAATAAAAGAACTAATCAAAACAAGGCTTATTTTCTAACTTCATTTGTCCTTGGGTGTGGACAGCAAATGACACTAATCAGATTGACATGATCTATTTAACCTTTGTTTAGGGAGGCAAATGCAAAGCATTTACTCCAAATGTCTTTGATTTAGGGAAGACAGGATTTTGCTTAGTTTCCCTATTCCACTTGTCCCAGCTTACTGGCCTATCATGCATTCAACTTTCTTTGAACATTTCTCTTTTCCTTCTCATCACATACAAAACCTTCACAAATTTCACACTTTCAAATTAGCCTTCAAACTTTCTTTCTATGTCCTTCAAAAATGCATAACCATGCCTCAGACCTTCCATTAAGTATTTCTCTTTATCCTCCTCCCATCACAGCAAAGCCATATTTTCCAGTTAGTTAGAACTCTTAACCTTAATTTTTAGGTGACATGTAAATAATTGACATTCCTCAGATTAGCAATACATTCATATTTTCTAAGAGACACAAACAGAAATTTCACTAGCTAAACAATTTTAAACAACAAAGACACATTTTAAACAATAAAGACAGATAACATTCCCCATTAACCACGGAAACTCAGGAGATGTTCAGAAGGTTGTTTTTTGTTTTTTTCAAAAGAAACAAAACAAAACAGAAACAAACAAAAACACTTTTACACAGGCGCGCGCCACATTTATACCACAAAATACCAACAAATCAGTTTCAATTGTGCCGAGATACAGAACAAGTCCCTGAACAGAGGCAGTAGAAAACTGCCTAGGAACGCTTAGGCCAGATTCGAACCCTTAGCCAGTCCGAGTTTTGACTTCCCTCCTGGAAGTCCCAGAGACGGTGAATACCGTCTAGAAGCCATTCCTCCAGATACGGGACAAGTCCCTGAACAGAGATCCTTGATAATCTAGATCAGTAATCCATTCACACAATCCCCCAAAAGTTAAAGAGGAAGGAAAGAACCATTCAATGTCCTCCAAGAGGATTTCGGCGAAATGACAAAATCGACAGACTGAACACATTGGACTCACAAACAATAACCAGAACCAAAAAAGGCTAACAAATAAAACCAAAAAGACTCTCAAACAAAGCCCAAAAGGCTTACAAACAAATCCAAAACCAAAGCCAAAAAGGCTCACAAAAATCCAAAACCAAAAAGGCTAGCAAAGACAAAACAAACCAGACAAATGCAACCTAAGGTTGCCCAGACCAGGACCCCCAGACGCCGTCGCGTAGGGAGTTGGACTCCGAGGTTCCGCTGCGTCCAGCCCTCTTTTGAGTCCACCACCAGTGACCGGTCCCAGAATTCCAGAGCTTACCTCTAGAGGATTTTCCAGGTGACTCGACGAATTTTTTAGGGACGGGCGAACGTCCCCTGCCCGTTCGCTGGATCCGAAGGGAGTTCTCCGGGGCCCTGGAACTTCTCAGGGTGCGCACCCCCTAGAGATCCCTCAGTCTCCACGAACAGCTCAGGGGAGGTTTTGCCTCCCTTTGCGTCCGAAACAGCACCCCTAAGGGGCTGCATCTCGCTGGGGCCTCCAAATGTTGTAATGTACCCCGCGAATCACAGAAGGACGCCTCAAGAAGTCGAATTAAAGAGTCATATTTATTGCAATCCGGGACTATGAGGGGACATTCCCAAATCTCATAGTAATAAGATGGTGGCAAAACCAGACTTATATAGGCAAAATCACAAAGGTATTGATTACATCTCAGGGTTTGGAATGAGGCACCTGGCTCGCAAAAAAGCAGATTACAGAAGCAGAATTAAGCATGTTAATTACAGTTTCGGGTCTCGGGGTCACTGAATTGACAGAAATACATTATCTAGAGCCTTTGGGTAACCTGGGTTAAACTTAGACATGTTATCTAAATTACAGTTCTGGGTCTCCGGATCACTGAGTTGATAGAAACACGTTATCTAGAGCCATCGAGGTAATTTAGAGTAATTGCACTGTCCTGGTCTTAGGACCACTGAGTCAACTGGAACGCACCACCTGTGGCTACTAAAACAATTTAGGGTAATTGTGCTGTCCTGTTTCCCAGGTACAGAAGAATGTGCTTTGATAACCAGTAAGACCACAATCAATGGGATAGTCATTCAATCAATAAGTCATTCAATCGAATGGGATGACTTATACAATTTAGAAAATCAAAGTAACCTGTCCATTGTTAAACAAAGCAAAAAGGTACCATACTTCAGTGGGTGGATAGTACAGAACTTACATTGAGAAGATGGGCCATACTGAGTCTAGAAGAAAGAAGATTCTGTATTGATCTTTAGAATGAGAAGATGTGCCATACTGAGTCTAGAAGAAAAAAGACTCCGTATTGATCTTTTAACGTGTCCATGCTTTTCTGAGGAAGGAAAGGTGCCGGAAAGGTAAATGTAAAGGCATGGGAGAAGGTAGGCCCAAGGAGCCTTATCTTTAACCCCACTGCAGCCTTTCCACCCTGGGAAAGTGCAGGATTGGCAAGCTCTCCCTGGGGTGATAGATCAGGACTCAGGTAATAGTGGAAAGCACCAATCCTACTCTTAAAATGGATACAAGAGAGCATTTGGGGTTTTTCTTTTTAATGCCTGTTTTGGATTGAGTAAGTGGATTTTACTTAGTTTTTAACATATCAAAGTTAGCTCTTGACACAAAAGGTAAAACTAACAATTTGGCTCGAAATTGGGGTTTTGTTTTGAGGTGCTGAGGCTCAGGGGTGAAGCCAATTCATGGTAGAAATGTGAAGCTGCGGCTTTTGGGGTTGAAGTGGGAAGTTGTGAATACAGAGGAGTATGTATGCCCAAGGCAATTTCTGATGGAGGAAGGGCTAGCCTCCCTCCCCCCAACAGACAAGCAGGTAGGCCAAAAATTTCCTACCAGTGGAAACTTCTAAAGAGAGGCTTGCTTCCCAGTTTCCCATCCTTGGTAGAAAGAATGTAACTAATTTGCATTTTAATGGTTACCTGTTTCCAGTCAATGGCAGCCCAAGGCTTTGGGAGTTTGCTAAATTGAATTAGATATTCTGAAATAACAAAATGCTGAAATATTAATCTAAATTTCCCTCACGAAAAATTTAGAGGACAGAATTAAATCTATTGATTGTGTCTTGTATTTTTGAAGTGTATTCTTAAAAATGTTACTGATTGAGAAATGCTAAATATTTAACTTGCCAGCTAAGAGTTTAAAGTTCTGGTTAAATAAATTGGGAGAAATCATATAATTACAGTAAAATTTCAACATTTGTCTAATTGAAAAAAGAGGATAAATTCTGTAATCCCAACCTAAATTTTTAAATACAAAGATCAGTTTAAATTTAACTGATATCTCTTAATAATTATAAAAGGTATATAATCTTTAAATCATATATACACATATGTGTTTGATGGTCTTTCAAGTTAGATTTCAAAACTATAACCAAGGAATGACTTTGAGACATTTCACGGGCCCTGAAATGTTTTCAAAAGTTTATTCTCTCTTCTTAAATGATTTTTTAATAAAGCCAATTTAATATACTTGAAATCACATGGAAAGCTTTATCGAATATAAATTAATAAGTATATTTTAAGTTTTTGCCTCTAAGAAAGGGCAAAGCAAGTTATTTTGTTTGATATTTCTTAAATACAGCAGTAGAATTTTAAGATGTAATTTAAAATAACAAAAGCTCCTCACCGCTGCATTTTAAATTAGGATGGAGGTGGGGCAGCGTTTGCACCTCGTGTATCAGAATACAACATCACTAAATTTACTAATCTTTGTAAGCAATTGAATCCTAGTAAAGTAAAATTCTTCTAAAAAGTTACTGAAGGCTTCCCATGATCCCTCTGTATATGCAAATAAGCCGAAAGGGAATGCTGTTTAAAAATATTTTAAATTTAATAAAAAGGAGAAATTTTAAAATTTTGAAATATCTTCCACTAATATTTATAGGATAATCTAATGATTTGCTGTTAAAATACCAAATCTGAAAGTACAGTCACCATAAATCTTTCATGACTTTGACTTGTAATACATGGCCTTGCGGCACTATCAGTCAACATCCAGGAAGCAACCCTATAGGTTACTTTTTGTAAAAGAAAAAGATTTCTTTTTAAATTGAAGTTCTCCAAGTATAACCCAGCAGGCGGAAGACAAACCAGACAACCAACAGCCCAGAGACCACCTGGGGCACGGTAAAGTGAAGAATGGTAACAATTAATTCAGGTAAAAACTATAACTTTCGTACTAGTCTTAGAAGGCACATTTTTCCTTTACCTGGGAAGGACAGCACAGCTATCCCAAGGTCAGAGGGCTCAAGTTAGCGTGTCAACTCAGTGTTCTGGAGACCCAAAACTGTAAATTTAGATAACATGCCTAAGTTTAACCTAGGTTACCCAAGGACTCTAGATAATGTGTTTACCCAAAACTGTAATTTGGATAGCATGCTGTCTCTGCTTCTGTAAATTGCTTTTTTTTTGCCAACTAGGTTCCTCATTCCAAACCTTGAGACAGCCAGTTTAAAATTAAGTTGTCATGACCTAGAGCAAAGAATATTCTTACATGGTATTATTCTACAAGTTTTATTCATAATTTTTGATGCTTTACAACAGTATATTGTGCATTTATCCCAAACAAACTTACAAATTAATTCTTTGAATGTTTTAAGGACATTGAAGGGATTTATTCCCTCCTGGGAAGGCACTTAAGCATTCTATATTGACCTCTCTTGACCTTTTTTTGCCAAGAGGATTCCAATTGTCTACAGCTGTTATCTGAGCTTCTGTTCAAGCTGGGATCATGAAAAGCTGGTACCATGGATCTGTCTCTTGCCCAATGGCGTAAGCTGGGCCCTCTCTGGAGAAGAAACCTGGGTTCCCCATGATCAATGCTGGTGCCCCGCCAGCAGGCGAGGGCATCCAAAGGCAGTTGCTGGGCATGGAGGCCAGAGGGACATAGGCTACCAAGGAGACAGAACTGAACCTCACATCACCCTACTTGGCCCAGAGATGGCTGGTAGTCAACAACGGGTAAGACCCCATAGGGTGGGGCAACCTACGACAGGCACAGCCGGGGTCCAGTAGGAGAAAACTTGGGGTTCAACAGAGGTGGGGCACAGATCCTCACCCCCCCCCAATTATGCAGGGGCTTGAACACTCGCCCCTTCTGAGGAAGGTCTCCTGTCCCCATGGCTGCTTCTTGCTTCCCATGCCCAGCCCAGATCAGGAACCAAATAACAGAAGAGACTTGGTCCAGCTGAAAATGGTACCCAGAAAAACGAAGGCTTAGTTAACAGACCCTATATTTAAATCTAGCCTAACAAACAGGAATGCTTAAGCCTCCTCAAGGATGTAAAGTAATCCTTTCTATTAATATTTACAGTGTAAACTAAGATTGTTGTTAGAGTATTAAATTTGACAGTAAAATAGCAGTCAAGTTTTCAGATTAATTAAAATTGGCTCAAGAAGTATTAACCAAAAATTTTCATTTCATGGAAAAATTGCTTAACATGCAATGAAACTAAAACAGTCATATTTTTGTGCAAAAACATTAAAATTTAAAGATATCTAGATTAAATCAAAAAAAGGGGGAATAGTGGAAAAATACCATGTAAGGAAAAATATCCTGTAACTAAATTACATCTAGAAAAATTTTTTCATTTGTAATGCTAACAGCAAGACACCCAGGAAAACACACACAGTGTCAAAATAAGCCAAAGGAAAATCATTTGGGCAAATATAAAAAGGACCCCAAGTAAAATTCCCTTTATTAACCTTCGGTCGAGAATATGTTTGTATATTTTCAGAAAACAATTTCAAAACCATGTGGATTCCTGCAACAGAGAGGAATTATCAGGAATGCTCCAGAGATGAAGACAAGAGGAAAAACAATCCAGAGATGGAGGACGCTGACGACACTTTGCCATACTAGCAGTCAGCAGCTGTGCGTCGCTGCAGGTTGCCCAGGATCAAACCAGAGAGGGTCAGACCTGCATTGCCACCATTTGTCCACCATCCAGAACTGAAATATCATTGCTGACATGTATACATAAGGAACTGTGGGACATTGAAACTTGGACTCAGAACTGTTGGACGTTGAAATTGGGACTTAAAACATTTTTTGTTCTTGAAATGTTATGTTCAAGTTTTAAAATGTTTTGGGTTTTGCATTGGCATTGTTTTGTTATTGTTTTAATAGCCAGAGTTTTGTTCTTGATGCTTAAGTTTTACTGTCATTATGGTAGCGTAAAAACTCTCATTATAGTAGCTTAAAAAATAAAAGAAGGGTGAGATGTGGGGAGCTGATACAGGGTTAAGCCTCGAGCTGACCTGTTGGTAAAGTCACAAACAATTCCCAGCTTAGAGGGCACAGTCCTCTTAGCATAATTAGGCTTGACCTTATGAGGCTCTCTAGATCTTATCTGGGAAGCTAATGGGCTGAGGGAAGTGCAGGAAGTGTAACTATGGTCAAAACAAGTGAAACTCACAAGAATTGTGTAACTCTAGAAACCACTACCTTGTTTACCTCTCACTATAAAATAAAGGCTCAGCTTGCCTTGGGATCTCTCTCTGTGGCCTCAGCCAGGCACAGGTAGATCCACGGAGACTAAGGAAAGCTAGAGAGTTCTGAACGCTGTCTCTGTGTAAAACATTCTTGGCCGACTCCGTCCACACCTTTGGGAACCCCTGGACCCGCTGGGGCTGGACCCCAGCACTCCATGTCTGCTTGAAATGTCCTGCGGAGAGCTTTATTACAGAACTTAGGGTTTGGATAGATGTAACATATGTGAGATGTATTCCTGAGAGGGATAATATTTTAAACTTTATTATTCACTTATAACTTACTGAAAAAACTAAACTTTGCTATTTACCATCCACAAGTACGTCTAAAAGAACTTTAAGTTCTGTACCTGGCTTTGTGTAAGTTGGATTTGAGAACATATGTGACCCTCAGTGTAAATGTCTGGGCACAAGCAAAATTTCCAGGGAGTATTTCAGACTTGCAAGGTAGTGGACCTGGTGAGACCAAAGTCAAGCTTTCCAAACATTAACGGGGAACCCAGCTAATATCTGGGTTACAGATGAAACAAGCAAAGCATTAATTAAGGTAAATATATGATATGTTAAAAGGCAAATTGGAAAACAGGCTAGGAGAGGAGGGCAGAAGGACCTAGAGGCCCAGAAGAGATGGAGGGAATCTGCTGGGCTGGTTGGGGGGCGGGGCTGTGGACAAACCCTCTTGAAGGTGGACCCACCCCCACTCTCAGAAACCCTCTGTGACTCCACAGTGCTCTGTGATGCAGGCCTGGCTATAAAGCCAAGAGTCGGAGCTCTCAGAGATCAGTTGCTTCAAGCAGCGTTGTTGTTCAGAAAATGGAACTCAGTCTATTTCTGAATAGCCTTCTAGAATTTTATCTGAGCTTCGGCTCAGAATTTTTATATAATAACCTCAACCCAATTTCCATCTTGGTGTTGTGGTTTTTCCTCCTCTTCATTTTCTTCGTGGGAATTCCATACTTCCGGGAAAATGAACAGACACATAAGGTAAGGAACCCTGAGTGAGAGTTCAGTGGAACCCCAACAGAGTTCTTCCTTGTTGTTGCCATTTCGATTCCCACATTTCTAAATGAGTGTGGATGAGTCAGAGAGACACTGAAGATGGGGCACCTGAGGAGAGAACAGAGCAGCGCTTTTCTAGGGGAAGAGACCAGGCAGGGCTAGGGGTTCAGGGAGGACTCAGGCTTCCATCTGAATCTCACAGACCATCGGGGTGTGGTGACAGGTTTCTGGCTCCAAACACAGGGATTCCCTAGTCCTGGATCCAGTTCTTTAGAGACATGGGCGTCTCTGTAGGACATCAGAGTTAACCAGCACTTAATCCTGAGTCATGCTGCCCTGGCAGGCATCACTTAACTAGCCTTTGTGTTGGGCTGCTAAGCAGGGAGTGCTGAGCTTCTGAGAGCCTCTGAGTGAGCAGAGGCTGCAGCCTGAGCACCATCAGGTTACTGGGTCCTATCTGAGGGGACAGAGATGGACTGTAGGCCTCAGATTATATGCCTACCTTGAGCAGAGGACATCTGAGTATACCAAGTGTGGACCCCAGAAACAAAGTCCTTCTTTGAGTTTTTCAACGAGGAAAAATAAAATAAAAAACATTTTAAAGCTTTAAAAAATGGTTAAAGGAACACAAAGTGCTATTAGTTAAAATGTATTTGGCTGGCTCAGAGAGACATTATTCTTAGATACTAAATGTCTGAGTTTCCTAGGGGGAGGAGGAGAGAAATGAGGCCTAATCACCCCTTCATTCCTTTTTGTTCTCAGCATCGGGTCAGAGCCAAGAGGAGAAGGAAAGGTGGGACACGGAGAGGTAAGGTTCTGCCTATTCCACCTGAGCTCCCCAAGGGTGACCCTTCTCTCTCCTTCCCATGAGGTACCAGGTCCACGGTCTCTGTCAGTTGGTAGATACAGCCCCTCTCATGAAACAGAGCCCTCAAAGGAGAGGCTCATGGAAAGACTGAACCTGAGATATTGCTCAGATTCCCTGCTCTGCTGTCCATGCGTAAGAAGCAGTGAGGGACCTGGGCCATGGGTGTTGCCCAGTAGATGTCGAGAGTCAGAAGTTATGTCTCCTGACTTTGAGAAAGTACTTTGGCTTCAGGATGATCAGATTCCTCTTTGCTGTAACCATTGACACCTCTGCTTCACAGCGTGCTTTTGAGCATCAAATGCGATTATTTTATAAAGGAAGCAACATACATATGGGGACCTTATTCTTATTATCATTGACCATTTGACTCATCTACTAATTCTTGGGTCTTTCAGAGTCTAATATCCCAATGGTCTCCCATAAAGGGCCTCATGTGTATTGCCTATGTGTCTACCTTCATTACATGTAATTCACTCTTCTGGCTCCCAGGTTCAAGATATCATCAAAGCAAGGACGACGACAGGGAGCAGATTTCTTTCCTGAAAAGGTGACTAGTCTTTCCCCATTTTTCCTGATCTCCCTTTAGCATGTTCTCTGCATTTCCAGGGATTCAGTGGAGCCTTCCCTGGTCATGGAAGGGGTTGCCATAGGAATGGGAATGTGAGTGAATGCCTTGAGATGAGTGCATTGTGAAGTCATGGGTGTGGAGCAATGTGAAAGGGCAGCAGGCTTCAGGTGCCCCACCCTCACCAGGCCAGTAGGTCCTCTTTTCCTTGTTCTGGTCCTAGCAGCATCTTCTTACTTCCTATCACCTGCAGCACCCTGGGACAGAATTATGACATCACGCGCTGTCGTCGACTTTTATGTCCAGACCCCTCCTGTGAGGTGTGTAATAATGCAGCTGCTGAAATTAATCAGATGCTGTTCTCAGAGGCATTGGAAAAGTCTACTTCCTCTGTGTCTTCTGTGGCTTCCTCAGCTTCTGAGACAGCTCCGGTGACTGAGCCATCATTTAATCAGTCCTCTGTCTTCTCAGCAGTCCTCTCGGAGAACTCTTACCAACTCCTCTGCCTGAGCCTTCCCCACAACCTGCCTCTGTTCTCTCCTCTAACCCAATGACAACCTTGGGTAATTTTCTGTCACCTTTACCACTGGGTCAAACTCCAGAGCCAATGCACCATTCCTCACCTCAACCCAAAGACTTATTCTCTTCGACCTTGACACAATATGATTTGCATCAAGGGTTTCTTGCCCTCCATTCTACAAAAACCTCTTTTTGGGCAGACCCGGAAGCCAAACTTATCGATCCTAGACATCTTTTATTTCTCAGCCCTGATGAGCATGACTCAACACAGGAGGACATATATTCTAAGACCTGGAAAGGCAACTTAAAGGAAAAACTTACTCAGCTATTCTGGGGCCTTCCATCTCTGCATAGTGAGTCCTTGTCCTCTGCTGTCAATGCCTCAGGCGACTATTCAATCTTTTTCAATAACATCTCAAATTCCTTCACAGATCAAGAATCCCCAGGACTTTCTTATTTCCAACCTCCATTCTTGGCAGAGGTCCAACCTCAACCCTTGTCTCAAACCTTGCCTTGTCTCAAACCTGAGTACTTACATCTCACTCAGATCCAAACCCAGGCCCACCTTCAATCCCCACTCCCAATCCTACCATCCAGTCCCATTACCCAGAAGAAGGTCTGTGAAATGAATGTCCACATACCCAATTATGCATCAGAATGTCACACCTCGTCTGAAACGGAACACCTGGAATGCAATGTGTTGCTGAAAGAACAGGAAAGTTTGTGGGGTTTAACCTCTGTGGTTCAAAGTTCTAAGGCCCATGTTACCAATTCCATCGATCCTGTAGAGTTTCCTCTCAGCAGTGAATTTCTAGAGAAATTTGAGCATCACCTTAGAAAGAGACTCATCCAACACCACAAGGGCCAGCCTTGCAGGATCCATGGGTCTCTGTCACCAATGAGGCCTCTGATCAATTGCTCAGTCATACTTGAGTCAAAGAGCAGTTCTGGCCTCTCATGGATCTCTGTGGATAAGGACCAGAGCAGTGAAAATCCAAATGTTGGATTGAGCCAACCAGGAAGCTTCTATGAGAGGAGCTTAGAAATGTTTCAGCTAGAGGAGAATAAAGGGAAGGATGAGGGACCCGGCCAAGACAATGATCCAAAAGCTCATCTGCTGAGTGATTCAAAGACCTCTTCAAATAAGGATGTGGGAAGTGGCTCTGAGGTGATGAGTCTGTCAAGAGAAAACTCAATGTTTTCTGAGCATAGTGTAAGTCAGAGACAACTGGAAAATGTCCAGAAAGTACATTTTTTGAGAAAAAAGTTTGAGAAAATCGGTGAGGGTCAGCTTCCTGGGACTGTGCACAGTTCACAACACTCTATCAAGCAGAATCCTGTAAAATCCCACACCAAATTAGAGAAAAGAAGTTTTCCATCATCAGTGGGTGGGGACTACTGCCTGAGCACATCCCAGGAGCTTCCCTCGCTTGAGTGTGGTACACAGCAGATGCGGAAACCCCACATTACCAAGTGTCAGATGGGGATGTTGTCAGCCCTTCCCACCCAAGTCCTTCAATCCAAAGAGCACTTCAAATCTAAAGATACCTCATCTCATTCTTCAATCAATCCCAACTCTTCCTCCTTAACCAAACTGATTTCTGAGGCAAACACCAAATCTGGGGCCTTCATGCCCCTGAGAGGAAGTTCTGAATCCCTTCACCTGGACAAAGTGGAAACAGGAAATTCAGCTGACGACCTGAATTTTCCTCTCCCTGCCATCTCACTCATGGACAAGAAAGGACATTCGCCTGCTGATATCCAACGCACACTCTCAGAGGAAATTCAGAAATTTTTGAAAATCAAACTGCCTGTCACAAATACCATTAATGAGGGGAAAAGTCAGATACATCCTCTGATAGCCAACATTCAACCCCCAAAGCTGCCTGCGAGGCAAGAAGGGACCCCACAGGAGACAAAGAATAACAGTGTGAATTCTGACAGAGTAGAAATACGACAGGGCGCAAATAGGGAGAAATCAGAACCTGCTTCCAGGCCCAGCATGTCTAGGGAGATAGTCAGGGCTGAGGGGCTCAAAGCTCTTCAACCCCAAACTAGTGGCGTCTTGACAACCAGCAAGCCAGGAATCTCCCAAAGGATCGCCAAAGAAACTATTGTGACCACTGAAAACCGACCACCTAAATTATCAATTCAAGATCCTAACTTATCAGAACTTAAAACGCAAATAATGACTGCGTTAAAGTTGAAGTTAGAGACAAAGTATAGTGAGTCCGAAAGCCAGCCCACGGACGTGTCCTATGACTCAGACAGCTTGACTTGCAGAGGCTCCCTGACTCCTGATCAGGATGTCTCCAGTGGGGATGAGGAGGTTCCCCAGTTGCTGCATGTCCAATCGGAGGACAGCGGAGTCAGTATGGAGAAGCAGCAGGAACCTTGGCTTCCAAGGCAGGCATTAAGGTCCTGCCAGGATCAGAATTCCCCACCAGCTGTAAACAATGATATCGTGTCCCCTCCCCCAGAGCCTACAGGCCCCAAATCAGTAGAGCTTGGTGCAGGAGATGCACAACTGACAATTTCCCAACCTGAAGAGAAGATATTTCCTTCTCAGGAAGCAATTTTAGAGGACATACTTAGGAACAGATCTTCCCAGACGCTATCACAGAAGGGACAGGCCACCTCACTTGTGGGCAAGGAAGATACCCATTTCCTAGGTAAAATTAAGAACTTTTTTCAACGGTATCAGCCTGGAATAAAACGGAAAATGCAAGAAGCCCTCCAGGAAAAGGGCATCATCCCCCTATCATCTACACAAAGCAGAGGCCCAGTTAAAAGCAGAGCTGCTTTTACTGGGCCAGCGCATGACATGTCTGACATGGGGAAGTCCCCAGAAGAGAAACTGGGGCGCCGGCCTGCAGTAGTTACCACCTGCCCCCAAGAGCCCCTTCCTTCCGCAGCGCAGTCGGGGAAACCTGTGCAGAAGGGAGCAGTGCAGGCCCAGGCAGAGCCAGTGCAGAGGCGTCCTTTCCTCCGCAGGGCTCCCCCCTATGATGTGACAAATGCCGTGTCCAGCCGCCACACAGCTATCTTGGCTGGCCAGGGCTCTACCAATACTAGACATACCACAAACGAACACAGACCCCCCCAGAACAACTGCAGGCATTAAAGGGTCAGCAAATGCCCCAGAAGCACCCTCAATCTAGACATACCACAAACGAACACAGACCCCCCCAGAACAACTGCAGGCCTCAAATTGCCAAGGGGCCTCCTGCTGTTCTTACCACTGCTGGAGGCACTGCGTTCAGAGAGCAGCCTCCACGATTTAGACACACAATGCTTCTCCAGAATTTCCAGGGGGAAACATTTCCCACCCCCAAGTAATTCCCTCCTTGTGGGGAATACTGATTTGCCTAATAAATGTTTCTGTAATAATAGTGATGTCTTCTCCGTGTCCTGAGTTGGGGGCAAGGGTTTAGGGTTTCTCGGGGCTTGTGCTTAAGGGAAGAAAGGAATAAGTTCAACTCCTACTGATTGCTTCCTTGGCTTCCAAAAGTGACCATTTCCAGCTAGGTTTGGCTCAGTGGATAGAGCATCAGCTTGTGGACTGAAGGGTCCCAGGTTTGATTCCAGTCAAGGTCACATGCCCAGGTTGCAGGCTTGATCCCCAGTGGGAGGGCATGCAGGAGGCAGCCAATCAATGAGTCTCTCTCATCACAGATGTTTCTATCTTTCTCCCTCTCCTTTCCTCTCTGGAATATATATATATATTTTTTTTTAAGTGACCATTCTCTGGAGCTCTTGTTGAGAAATACATACCATGTGCCCTCCCCCAAAGTCCACTTCCTCCCTGATGAGGTTTGAGGAGATGGGCTCTGTCTCCTACCTCATAGCTTAGCCTTAAGGAACATGGATAGCAGCCCACACCTTCCCCTTCAGGGAATGCTGTATGACCTTGAAGGCAGCAGGGAAGACAGTGGCTTAATCATTATTTAGAATCAGTAATCAGAGGAACCCACAGGTGGGTGAACCCTGAATAGGAGTGTGTGGGGGGATATTGCTGCCGTGAATGTTGCGCTGGTTGAGGTAGGAGCTAGGAACAGCACAGACACTGCTCAAAAATCAATCTTGTGGGTCAAGTTAACATGTTGTAAAAGCATACTTTAACCCTGACACTGAAGTACGCCTACTGGAAAGTCACCTTAGGGAAGTGGTTCCCATCTCTGGGCATTTCTTCAGGCTGAGGGATTAATGATTTTTATTTTATTTTATTTTTTATTTTTACTTTTTGCTGAGCAAAAGCACCACTCAGCTATCAGTGGTAGCAATGTTAACCAGGCAGCCTCTTACCTCCCAGGTAAAACAAAGCTGAAAGTAAGTACAAGATGCCTTAAAGTGAAAGAGAAAGTAAGAACAAATAAAGAGGGGAAAGAATAACCTTGTTGGTGGAACAAAGGTTTATGCCTCATCAGCCCCACCTTGGATGCTGTCTTGCTTCCAGCTTCCTCTAAGTGACCTACACTCTACCTGCTAAGGCTGGTCAGAGCACTGCACAGCACACTGATGCCTCGCACCAGAAAGGCATAGTGTTAGTGGAGCTATAATAAATCTCCCCAGAACACCTTCAGCTCATGAACCAGAGGTGCGTTCTAGACTATGCACCAGGTTTACAGATATCTGAGGACTCACAATGGACTTCCATGGAATGTATTTTTGGGGGTGAGGTTGGGGAAGGTAAATCTGCACATACACACCCTTATTACAGTGGTCTGGAGGGAAGGCAGATCCACCGGTACAGACTGAAACACAAAAATGGAATGAGCGTCCTCATGAGCACTTCAGGTTGCCTTTCCAGTCAGCCTTGTGGATCCTGAGCGTAAAGAGAAAAAGCAAAAACCAAAACCAAAGAGCCCCCTCTCACTACCACACTAGTATCTTCTTGTCTAGAGTTATGCCATTGGCCTTGCAATGTCTGAAGCTAGAGATCAGAGAAAAAATGCAGAACAAAAAGGAACTAAAGGTGGAATGGGGCCCAAGGCAGGGGACGTGAAGAGGTCAGCAGGCAGCGGAGGGTTGTAACATCCATGTGGACAAGCAGCCGATAACGCAGCCTCCCAGTTCCTACACCATCTCATCTTGGGGTCCTTTACTGCCGCTCCAGTGCAGTCACTGCCACACTCAGACCTTATTACCAGGAACATCTCTGCCTCAGGAATAATATAGTCTGACCGTTTACCCTTTGGCCTCATCCCCTATCCTTCCAGCATAGATGCCCATTGTTAATTTTTCAATTTCAGGTCATATATTTATCCACTCACTCCCTGCCAATCCACAAAGCTCTTGGCTTCCTCCCTTACTAAGGTAGACTTGATGGTCCATCTAGTGACTAACATTTAAAAAGCTCTACGATAATGCGCCCCCCTCCCCCCCCCCCCGCCCCCGCTTCCAGTTCGCTTTAATCCTTCCTGTCTGGCGAAATTTCAACTTTGTGTTTTTTCAGAAATGTCTTCCTATAAGTAACTGACCACTATTGGATTAGATCTCACAATTGATTCTACTGGTTCCAAGGAACTACCTGGAACTCATTCATTCCACAAATAATGCTCCCATGCTTACTGACATGTGAACAAAACAAATGGAGCTCAGTTCCCTGTTTTCTTAGTCCATTCTCTTCCCAAAGCTCCTCAAATCCATGGCAAATCTCACTTTCCTCAAACTGAGGCCATCTCCACTTGCTCGACAGATGTGCTGAACAACTGTTCAGAGAGGAGCAAGAAGCCACGAGATGGGGACTTTTCAACAAAACACTTAAAAAAACAACAACTTTCAGCCCTAACCAGTTTGGCTCAGTGGCTAGAGCATCAGCCTGCGGACTGAAAGGTCCCAGGTTTGATTCCAGTCAAGGGCATGTACCTTGGTTGTGGGGCAATGTTTCTAACTCTCTATCCCTCTCCCTTCCTCTCTCTAAAAAATCAATAAAATATATTTTAAAAGCCCTTTCACATTCTCCTTTCCTTTTTCCTTCTTATTTTCTATGGAAAGAGGTTTTCTTCCCAACCTCAACGGAATGACACTGCCTTATTAAGAGAGAGCTAAATTCCCATCTCGATGGACTGATGCCCCTTTGCCAGGTATCCTTTGCCCCCTCCCTCTCCTTATGAGGTACCCAACGTCTTTTATTTTTCAAAGCTTGTTAACACAGAAATGCTCACACATGCATAAGAGCAGATAGAACCTTATATCTTTCCATGTACCCTCACCCAACTTTCACAATTATCATTTGGTACATGTAATACATCCCATGTTTACAATAAAGTGGAAAAGCCCATTGAAACATCTTGTTATCTATTTCTCAGACATATGCTATGTGCCCATGTCCAAGTTCCTCTTTTTCTTTGATATTCATCACGTGTGGTACACACTTATGCACCACAGATGTAAACAGCATGCAGCTTTAGAGGCTTTGGCAATCAGTTCTGATCTGCCTTGTAGTCAACCCTGAGGAGTCATTTGAGCGAATTCTCTCAACTCCATACAGAGTAAATCCAGTGCACAGCATTGCTGTTCCTTAATCACACAGTAACTATAGTAACACGCTAAATGTATAGAAGTAGAAAACTACAGAATTGGCATTGCTATATGTGTTTTCAAATATTTAGAACAGCGGTTCTCAACCTGTGGGTCGCGACCCCTTTGGCGGTCAAACGACCCTTTCACAGGGGTCGCCTAAGACCATCCTGCATATCAGATATTTCCATTATGATTCATAACAGTAGCAACATTACAGTTATGAAGTAGCAACAAAAATAATTTTATGGTTGGGTCACAACATGAGGAACTGTATTTAAAGGGCCAGAAGGTTGAGAACCACTGATTTAGAAGAATGTTTCCTGTTATGCATGAAAATGACTTAAACGCAGATCAGCACACTTGTTTTTCTTTCTTTCCAAAAATGCCATTAAAAGTAAAATATTAGATGAAAAGATGCTCAATATCACTAGCCATCAGAAAAAAAAAATGCACATCACAAGCACTATGAGGTAGCAACAGACACACACACACAAAAAGGCTAGAATTGAAAATTCAGGTAAGTCTCACTGAGAATGTGGGGAAGGTGGAACCCTCACACATAGCCGGAGGGAATGAAAAATGGTTCAGCCACTTTGACAAATAATCTGGCCTGTCCTCAAAATGTCAAACAGAGAGTTTCCATATGACCCAGCAACTCCACCTCTAAGTACACACTCATGAGAAATGAAAACACATGTCCACACCAAACTTGTAAACAAATGCTCACAGCAGTAGCATCCAGTATTCATAATACTCAAAAGGTGGAAACAACCCACATGTCCATCAGCTGATGAATGGTAAATAAAATGTGGTATATCCATGCAATGTAATATCTTAAGGCAATAAAAACTATTAATACGTGCTATAACATGGATGAACCCTGAAAGCATTATGCTAAGTGAATAAAGCCAGTCACAAAGGATCACATGTGATTCCATTCATATGTAATGTCCCAAACAGAGAGAACTAGAGAAATAGAAAGTACATTAGTGATTGTTTAAGGCTGGGGGTGGGGGAAGAAGGGGGGGGATGATAATTAGAGATTATAAAGTTTCTTTTTGAAGTCATGAAAATGTTTAAAAATTCACTAGAGATGCACATATCTGTGAATATATTAAAATTATACACTTTAAATGAGTAAGGTATGTGAACTATATTTAAAGTTAAACAAGTAAAAAATTTAAAAAGAATAAGTACTTAAGAAGGACAAATAGGGGAAAGGATAAGACAAAAGACGTCAACACATTTCCTGGAGATGAGAATCCAGGTGAGGAGAGGTAAGTGACTAGCAGAACAGGGGAAGTGCTGGCAAACCCATCACAGCACAAAACCCCAGAAGACGAACAACCTGGTGGCACCAGACAAGAAATGAGGGGTTCCATGTGGTAAATATCTTGATTTTTGTTCTTTTATTGTTTTTTATATTATGTATAATTTTAAAAAATCTTTTATTCATTGGTGGGGGGAATTTCACTAAGTGGAAATATATGGTATGATGAATGGGTGAAGTTGGAAGTTACGTTAGAGAAATCTAAAGGGCCCTGTAGGGGTGGACAGATCTGCTGGGCTGGATCATGGGGAGATGAGTTGAAGGTTCTCCAGTAATTTGTAAAATCCTTTTGAAAAGTTAGCATGCTTTAAATGTGTAGTGGGTGCCAGGTTTCTGCCTGGGACAAAATCAGATCATTGTTTTAAAGTTGGCATTGCACACTTCTGGGGTCTGGGTATGGTGGTGGTGGTGGTAGCTACAGAAATCAAAGTTAGAAATCTCAAACGTCAGGTAAAATTCAGGAAAACAATCAACGGTCCATTTAAAAAATATATTTATTTGAAAATTAAAAGTTTTGAAAAGTTGCATGCATAGTAAAACCATAAACCCTTTCTCCTCTCTGATCCATCACTGTTTCTGTCTCCTTCCTTCCCTCCCCTTTCTCCCTATATATGAACACACACACATATATGAAAAATATCCATGCATACTTGAGTTTATGCATCCTGTATGTTCTCCAATATTTTATTGCATATTTCTTTAAAAGATTCTCTTACATACAATACAGTTATTCCCACCAATAATTTAACATTTGGCATAAAACTTTTAATTAATGTCCCATTCATAGTCTATTTTTGTCAGTTTATTGAGTAGTCCTTTGTGGCTTTCTTAAAACCCTCCATTACAGGATTCCGTCACAGCCGTGGGCACACTACGGCCCTCGGGCCGGATCCGGCCTGTTTGAAATGAATAAAACTCAAAAAAAAAGACCATACCCTTTTATGTAATGATGTTTACTTTGAATTTATATTAGTTCACACAAACACTCCATCCATGCTTTTGTCCCGGTCCTCCGGTCCAGTTTAAGAACCCATTGTGGCCCTCGAGTCAAAAAGTTTGCCCACCCCTGGTAGAAGCACATACTGCATTGAGTTGTCATGTGTCTTTATTCTCCTTGAGTCTGTCCCAGGTTCTCAGCCTTTCCTTTTGATGGCAAGGCCATTTTTTTAAAAGCGTATTCAATGTGCTATTTTCATAATGTCTTCTCACCTAGAAAAAAAATTTGTACAGTTTATCTTGCTCAGATCTTAAAGGATGTTTTTACGGCTCTGAGTCCTATGGACCTTAAGGACAGTCAGGGCCAGTCTTGCTATAATAAAGTGATACCAGAAGTACAAGGATAGTGGAGGGATTTTTCTGAAGAGACACCTCCAGCAGTCAAGGGAGGATAAGGGGTGGCGGTGGGGCTGAAAGTGCACCTTGCTTTTGGATGGAGACAATGGTGAAGCTGTGGATGCAGGAGAAGACACACAAAGAATGGAGCCGTCATTGCTGGTGAACATCCTCAGTGGGAGGGAGAGGATAGAGGACTGAGGCCAAGCCTGATTCCTCGGACTCAGAGGGAACACAGGCAAGAAATGCAAGGAAATGACACGGCTTCATTTCAGCAGTTTATAAGCTAAAAAAAGGGAAGCTGTAGTGGTTGTAACTACTCAAGGATTAGCTGGTATGGGAGAGGAAATGAATACATATACAACATTATCAAAAGATATTTATTCCAAAAGATACCAATAGGAATGTTGGTGAAAAATTAAAAAGTAAAACCATTAACTTTTCATAGAAGAAGTAACCATCAGTGTGATTTAAAAACACACACACAGAAAACCAAAAAAAAAATGTATTGCTAAACATAATCACAGTCGTGCACATTAGAATTTATGCTAATGAGAAGCCCACTTCCTAAACAAGATGTTTGTCTTGTGTGTTGTGGGCTAGCACAACTGCTGTGTAAAATAAAGAATTAAAAAATGTTGTGAGGCCGAAACCGGTTTGGCTCAGTGGATAGAGCGTCAGCCTGCAGACTGAAAGGTCCCAGGTTCGATTCCGGTCAAGGGCATGTACCTGGGTTGCGGGCACATCCCCAGTGCGAGATGTGCAGGAGGCAGCTGGTCGATGTTTCTCTCTCATCGATGTTTCTAACTCTCTATCTCTCTCTCCCTTCTTCTCTGTAAAAAATCAATAAAATATATTTTAAAAAAATAAAAAATGTTGTGAGGAGAGAAGGAATTTGGCAGAGAAGAAAAGGAACAGCAGAGGTAGACACTGGGTGAAGAGGACTAGGTTTGAGAATCTAGGAGCTACATAGGCTAATAGGGGCTGAATAGCCTAAATGGGATCTGGCAGAAAAAGGATTACTACACAATTTAGACATGTTTGCCATTGGTGCATGAGTGTGCCATGCCCTCGTCTCTCTCTTAGTCATGCTTTCTGTGCATTGATACAGGCTGCTCTGCTCTCTCACACCTTTTGGTAAATGTGGATTCTTTGGGGGAGATATAGAGGTGGGGCTGCTGCTGAGTATATTTCTGGTTTCATACAAGTAAGTATCTGG
Source organism: Myotis lucifugus (assembly GCF_000147115.1). Classification (NCBI taxonomy): domain Eukaryota; kingdom Metazoa; phylum Chordata; class Mammalia; order Chiroptera; family Vespertilionidae; genus Myotis; species Myotis lucifugus. The sequence goes on along the minus strand of NW_005871680.1, from coordinate 142,590 downwards.
TTTCATGTAAGAACACATTATGTTCCAGGGAAAGCTGCACTTGAGGACAGAGTAGATCTTGGGGATGTAAATCCTTGGGCACAGCAGGCTTTCAAAGGGTAATTGAGGTCCACGAGGAGATCACCAAGCAGTCAAGGGGCTTCAGGTACTATCTGGGTAAGAATTGGAATAAATAGAAAATTTCACCAAGTTAAAATATGTGGTATGTTGACTGGGTGAAGTTGGAAGTTATGTTGGAGAAATCGAAAAGGCCCTCCCTGTAGGGATAAACAGATCTCCTGGGCTGGACGATGGGGAGATGGGTTGTGAGGCCATTGTCTCTGAGTTGTCCCCTAACCCACCCTCAAGAACTTTTGAGGTCTCTGTTATAGCTCTGTGATGTGGGCCTGAAAATCTAGCTTAGACAGTGCTCTCAATGTCCAGCTGCCTAAGGTACCAATGCACTTTTGAAGATGCAAACCATCTTCTTTGACTGAGGTGCTTTACTGTACGATGGCTGAACCATAGCTCAAATTTCTAGGTATTCCTAGCCTTCTTGTTGGATAGGGCTTCTCCTTCTCTCACTGTGCTACCTAGAAAAGAATCCATATTTCCCAATATTTTGGAAACAGGTATACCAATTAGATAAGTAAACCAGAGTTTGAGAGATATTAAATCCTTCTTTATACATAGATGCTTTCAAAGCTATCAATTGCCCTTTAAGTACTGCTTTTGCTGAATCTTGCAAACTTTAAGTTGCATTTTTATTTAGTTTAAAATTCTTTTTTTATTTGAGACCGCTTCCTTGACATATGTGTGAATAGTGTATTGTTTAATTTCCAAACATTTCAGAATATGCCTGCTATCTATCTGTTATTTATTTCTCATTCAATTCCATTATGACCTGAAAGCATACTTTGTATGATTTCTATTCTTTTATATTTGTTAAAGTGTGTCTTGTAGCCCAGAATATGGTCTCTCTTGGTGAATGTTCCATATGAGCTTAATAAGAATGTGTATTGCGTTGTTGGATGAAGTGTTCTATAATTATTACTTAGATAAAATTGATATTTCTTTTTAGTCCTTTCTTACTCAGCAGTTAGCCAAATGTAGGAAGCATTGGTAGAATATGTTCATATCAGGAGGTGAAATAAAACAGATGAGTTAGTTTTGTGCAATGTCTTCACTATTCTAGTAATAATAAATACACGCGTGAGCTACAAAATATGAATTGTGGAGTTAAGTACTTGATTAATTGCATGAGTTAAGTACTCTTATGGTTACATTTAAAACTGGCATCCAACAACATAAAGTTGAATGAATAGTAAAAGGTGTGCTAATAATTTAAGATTTTAATTTCTCCTTATGTAGAATGACATTAAATAGAAAATAAAAAATACCACGATGAGTCAAAAGAGAAACCATAGAGGGGGGGAAAAGCTTTATATTTTATTACTTTAAAGATATCTATATTTTTATTGATCACAGAGAGAGACAGATACATCAATGATGAGAGAGAATCATCAATCACCTGCCTCCTGTATACCCTACACTGGAGATTGAGCCCACAACCCAGGCATGTGCCTAGACCAGGAATCAAACCATGACCTCCTGGTTCGTAGATAGACGCTCAGCCACTGAACCATTTTAAATGGCATTTTCCCCTGCTTTTAGAACAAGTGTCAAAATGAATAATGTTTTCATTTTTTACTGGGCCCCACAAATGTAAATGGCCTTAGAAGGAATGTTCTAAAACTAGCATCATTAGCTGCTATACTGTATCACATCCCCAAGACAAGTCCCATTTCCAAAGCCACTGCATGTACATTGGTTTGAAGGGCTGTGTTAACCACCATTACCTCTCTTACTAGGTGCTTATGAGAATTAAATGAACATGCTGAGTAACCCTTATATATCTATACTCATCGAAGGAATTATGACTCTTATCACACACACATGAACAGTGAAGGGTAAAACTGTCATTGCCTCCCAGGTTGAACCAGTCATGGGAGAAACCTATGAGCAGGGCTGGTGGCTTGTGGATCAGCGGAGACCAGCTGCTCTCTACTTCAAGCCTGTCATGAAGAGTTCATCCAATCCACAGAGGTTTGTGGAGAAGTGGCTTCCTGTCAGATCAAAAGAATAGGAATGAGAGTGCTGCCCAGAAGGTTGGAGAGAAATGACAAGCACCTTACTAAGCACATTGAATCAAAATCTTCTGCCCCCAAATCCAAGTGAAGTGAATCCATGATGAACCCCCAGCCATACTCACCAGTTGAAAAGTTCATGTGAACTTTGGGGTTTTGTTGCAAAACATATAATCAGGACAGGTTTCAAGTTCTATAACACAGTAAGTTCTTCCCAGCCTGGTGACCACAAGCCAGACTGACATTTCTAAGTGCATTTTCATGGTAAAAGAAGGTGCTGCTTAATTGCATTAGGAGAATTGTACCACATTTCGTGGGAGAACACTGACATGCTTTGACAAGCATGAGGAAAACTTACTCCTCTCTGTGCCACGTTCATTTTATTTGGAGTCATGGTCATTGCTGTGGAGACAACATACAAAGAATTAGAGGTTATGCCCCTAATGAAAACCGAGTTGCCAGCTATTTCTTAGAAATTATCACAGCAACCACCCAGCATGTTACTATCAAACCATCCTACTTCCAGCCACAAGGATTGTAATTCTGTCCTGTATAATGCCCTTGTGACTTGGTAGTTTCTGAGAAAGGGAAGGGAGTGCAGAGTGAGGGAAGACTCTAGGGTAGTTAGAGAAAGAGCAACTGGTAGAGGTAACATTTATTGCTACTTCAGTGTTGTTTGTTAACCAGAAAAATAGAGAAAGAATGTGGAATAAAATTCTTCAAAGACAGTCTTTCAAAGTACATAGGACTCTGGGGAAAGTGTTTTAGGAAGGAAGTCGAAAATTATGGATGCTTCAAACAGGAAAATCATATAAATGGACATTTCCTAAAAGGGAGTGTTTAACTGTGCTTCTTGGAAGCTCAGAATCATATTTCTGTAACAGGGATAATATTTTGCGAATAGTACACTTCTAACTTTTTGGTTTCCTCTTAAATCACCTTCCTCTGCAGTCCTCCACCGCCAAGGTGGAGGCATGGGGCTTCTGGCCCCAGGGATACTGCCTAGAACAGAGACCATTGATCACTTTGAATCTCAAAGCTGACTTTCTTGACCTCTTAAGCAGGAAAATCCTCTTCAAAGCCTGGCATTGTTGAGAAGGAAAGGGATTTTCTAAATTCCTTTAGCTCCCATTAGTGTATCAAGAGCCATACCTGGTGGAATAGATCCTAGAGATTTACTCTATGCCATCAGGATGGGACTCAGAGGAGTGGAAAGCTGGCTGCTTTCGCCTGAGGGGCTGGACAAAGAAGGCAAAGGGGCAGGTGGACAAGGGAAGCCAGGTGGGTCCTGACCCTTCCTCTCAAGTCCTAGAATAGGGCAGCAGTGTAGATAGACTGAGGGGAAGGCTGACAACATCAAGAGAGTAGAGACTCACTTCTTGTCACACTTCCATGGGGATTCTCCGGAGAGGCTACAAGCCTCAAGAAGTCACCTGTATGGTCACTTCCAAAGTCAGGTAAAGCAAGGGGACAACAGTGGAAGCTAAAGGTACCCAGCCTGGGGGTCTAAGGCAGCTCTCTAGGTCTCTAGGGCTCTTGGGATGACATGTATTGGATTCCAAGGTATAAGGTTGTGAAGGTGGGAAGATGAAAACCATGATCAGGATAAAGAGGCAATAATAACAGGATCCCACATAGCCACCCCCCTTTTTTTCTCTCCCACTAAAAAACACAGAAGCCTCTTTAATCACCCTGAAACCACCTTGGGATGGAGAATGAGCCTTTACCTACAGAGGACAAGATGTCAGCCCCAGAAAGAAACTGGATTTCTAATAAATAAAATATTTAATTTAAATGAAAACATTTAAATTGGAAGAGACTTCGATATTGCTAATTGGCGAGTAGGGGGTGTCGAAAGAAGATCAGACCAGCTTTGGGAAGGACAGAAACTATTTGATATTGCACATCTGAGTGGAGTGTGAGTGAATTTTCAAGCCTGCTACATCTTTATTCCTCGCTGCTCCTTACCATACATGTCATCATCCTTCAAGTCAAAGCAAATTTGGTGTTTGGAAGTGTCCTCCGGGAAGCCTAGGGGCACGAGAAACTTTCTTTAATGTCCCAGAAAGGCAATAGCAATTTGAAGTTTGTAAGATATCCTCTGGAGAAGTCCTCGATGTTCGCATCACTTGAATTAAAATCAAAGCTGCTGGGAGACTTGCTGAACCCCACTGTGCTCTCTGTAAACGTGGAGGTCAGCATTCTTTGCGAGCGGGGGAGAAGAAGAGTGTTGCCAACTGTTGGGAGGAAGTGGAGATGTGGAATGAAAAATCACAGGAGCCTTTCTCCCTTAAAAAGTCTCAACTGAACCCATGACGTGTTGAAGCAAACTACACAGACTCAGGTTTGCACAGGAAAGGAAGGCGAAGATTTGTGATAAGAGGCAGCTAGCAACAATTAGTGAGCCGGGCTCCATTCCCATCAACATCACTGCTCCCTCCACCCCGGAGCTGTGCAGGGCATTGCTTATGAGGCAGTATGCACATGTATGTGTGGTCCAGGTAGAACGCAGGACCCTTTCAGGATGCCTAAAAGCTGAAGTTCAAGAGCAAAGCTGAATCTGGGAGACAGAGTCAGGAAAATGTTTGCATATGTTGGGTCATCTCCAAGATTCTTGTTACTGACTGCCGACTTTATTGTCATAGGCTGTTTTATCAGGGTGCCCATACTGAGAAGACACGCTGCCAGCCTTTGTTGATTTTCAGCAAAGTTTCTGAAAATCACACCTCGTACACAGAGAAGCCTGACTTCTTACAAAGCACACAGAGCTTCAGAAGCATCAGCTAAAGGTTCCCGGCAGACTTGAGCACTGAAGATTAAAGTATGACCTGGTCTGTTTTATTGCTGAACATCAGATGTTCAACAACGTAGAAACATTTACAACAATGGTTCTCTTACCTTTCACCCACATGCCACCAAATTTCAGGCAGCATGTAAAATTCATTTTTTGTTAAGGCAGAGATGCATACTGTTTGGGTGATGTCTAGCAGACGGGGCCAAGCCAGCCACACAAGAGTCCACCTGTCAGTGAGAAAGCGTAAGAGGTGCATAGCAAGGAGCCAGTGCCCAGGGTGAACTGGGATTGGCTGGAACTGGGAGAACTTTCCTTAGGAGCATATAACACTGTGTAGTCGAGGTGGTAAATAATTCCATTCAAGGGCAACTCAATGCTGAAGGACAGGCAAGTAACCAGTGAAGTAACTGTGGATATAACTTATTCCCATCAGAAGTGCCACCAAAAATTCACAGGTTTAAAGAGCATGGAATACAAAAGGAAAGAGCTCCACTGGTTGGAAATAGAGCCTTGAAGAAGAAAGTCATGCATCCCATATACATTATTGTCAGAGGCTGACACTCATTAATGTGATGGTTAATTTACATGTCAGATTGACTGCGCCATAGGGTGCCCAGATTAAATATTATTTCTGGGTGTGTCCGTGAGAGTGTTTCTGGATACGATTAGCATTTGAACTGATGGACTCCAAAAAGTAGATAGCCCTCCCCAATGTGGGTGTCCTCTAATCTGTTGAGGGCCTGAATAAAAGGAAAGGTGGAGGACGGAGGAATTCACCCCTTCTCCTCCTTCCTGCCTCTCTGCTTTGGTTGGGACATGGGTCTTTCCTACCCTTGGACTGGGATTTACACTACTGGCAACCCTTGTTCTCGGGCCTCCTGACTCCAACTGAATCACACCACCCAGAGAGTTTGCAGCTTGTAGAGGGCAAGTAGTGGTACTTCTCAGTCTCCACAATTGCATGAGTCAGTTTCTCATAATAAATCCGAAAGTCATGCCCAGTACATGGAGAGGCCTGACTGATGCAATTAAATTCATCAACTTCCATCTTTGTGCTGGGAGGGTATCAGAAATCATCTAATCCAACTGATTCAGGCTTCCATCCACATTGGTTGTATGTCCTATGAACTGTGTTAAAGATGTAACCTTGACTTCACCGTGCTCTCATTTAAGGCTTATTGCTGATTCTATGTCATAGAATCATAGATTCTCCTATTAGAAGGGACTTAAAAATTCACCACTTCCAATTCTCCACAATGGGTAAAAGGATTCCAACCAAAACATTTCCATCAAGAGGTCCTTGCACACTTGTTTCTCAAACACTTCTAGTGACCAGGAACTCACTACCTCCTAAGGCAGCCCATTCCACCTTTGAAATTATGGATGTTAATTACTAAATTACTCTTAGGAATTACTTATGTTTTGTTAACAAAGCATAATTTAACCCTGGACATCAGCTAAATTTTTTACTCTTCTCTGAAATATTATATGTGTATAGAGAAATGCACACACAGGGACAGATTCAGCCAGAATAGTACTTCTCAAATTAATAGGATTAATTAGAAGTTGATTGCACTATTGTGTGTTCACATACACACACAAGCACACATATGCACACATTTGTTACTGTGGTTCTTAAATTGTCATCAAGACTGGTTTATTTATTCAACCATTGGCTGCTCTTTTCTTTGGAAATTATTAACAGACCCAAAAGAGTTTTATGTTTTTTTAAAGCTCACCAATTTGCCTTGGGGCAGGAAAAAATATTTATTCATATAAGTATTTCAGAACTACGTATGTATTCCTTTACTGGTGAATATTTACCATATTTTGTTGATTTTATTTATTATTTTTTAAATATTTTTTTTACTTCAGAGAGGAAGGGAGATAGAGAGAGAGAAACATCAATGATGAGAGAGAATCATTGATCCACTGCCTCCTGCACACCTCACACTGGGAATTGAGCCTGCAACCCAGGCAAGTGACTGGGTTTCAGAGCACTGTGACTTCCTGGTTCATTGGTTGATGCTCAACCACTGAGCAACACTAGCTAGGCATATTTTGTTGATTTTAAAATGTGCAATATGTGACATTTAAAATCATTTGAAACCCAAATACAGAGCTAATAATAACGCACATGGCCTTCATCTACTCTGTGAAGGACAAGGGTCTGCAAACTTGCTGTGTAAAGGCCTTGGTAGTAAATGGTTTGGGCTCTGTAGACAATACCATCTTGGTCATAACTACTCACATTGGCCATTGTAACATGAAAGTAGCCAAAGACAATATGTAAATGAATGTACATGTCTGCCTTCCAGTCAAACAGTAATTATGGACACCAAACATTAATTATGGACACCAAAATGTTAATTTCATATTATGTTTATGTATCAAAAATATTCTTTTCATTGTTTTCTAACTTTTAAAAAGTGAATAAAAATTATTGTTATCTCATGGGACATATATAAACAGGCAATAGGCCAGATTTCACCCACTGACTATAAATTGCTGCCGCCTGGTATACACATAATATAATGACATACCCTCCTTTCTAACATCTACAAAAAATTATATCCTTCTTTAATAGAAAACATTTAATAAAAGAAGTCAAAAGATCAGATATTCTACATCATGATGACCAAACCAGTGACCTCATGAAAAATTCTGGCTCTCGACACTGACTTGGTCAAAACGCAGAAGTGTCCTGTGTTGAAATTATTCTGCAGGGACAGACTGTCAGTAAGCAATGCTGGGTGGATGAGTTAACCCACACTACTGAGCAGAGGAGGATGGCCTCCTGGTACTGCGCAGAGGTGCCACCAGGTGGCGCTGCAGCGGCAAATGCGCCTGGCAGGCCAGCCTGGCAGATCTGGCCACAGGCGTCCACGTGGGTGAGGGGGACTAGCCTGGAGGGACTTGGAGTCACAGGACCCGCTGGGCTTCCTGGCTCGCGCCGCTGCCTCGCCCGAGTCCGCCAGGGTCCCGCGGGCAGAGGAGCTGGAGGAGCCTTTGGAGGCCTAGGCGTGCTGGTGTGGATGCCGCCCCGCTGCCAGACCAAGTGCATCAGCCTGGAATCCAGGCCACCATCCTGCAGGCGCTCCTCTCCCGCGTGTGGCCTGGATCCTCTTGCTAATCTGAGGGAGGAACTGGAGCTGAAGCTAGTGAGGGGCAGTGCTGGGCCAGGCCACCTTCCTCAATGTCACCAAGGTGAGTGCCCTCCTGCTCACCTACCCAGCTCCTCCCTCCTAAAAGCCCTGTTAAACCTCCTCCCTCCGCCCCCTCCCCTTGCAACTGAGTGTAGGTTCCAGCCTATCTGGCACTTCCCAGGGGCCAGGCCTGGAGTGTCCCACGTGGTGGTGGCTGTGGTGGGCGTGAAGGGTTCATTCCAAGGGTGAACTTGGGCTTGTCAGGTATTTAAAACACTTGGAGGATTGGGGTTTCTCTGGGCCTTGCTCTGTGGGGGCAGCCAAGGAGTCACTTTCCCGAAGGATTGGGACTTGGCGAGCCCCAGGTAATGGGAGAAAGCAGGAGAGTGGTGAGGCTCCATCAAGCCGCCACCTGGGACCAAGAGCCCCGTGCGAGACCAAGAGCCCAAGTGTGGGCTCCTTCCCTGTGGGCAGCTGGTCCCCTGTCATTCGGGTGCAGGTTGCGTGTGCTCCCTGGACCTGGATGAGTGCTGGCTGCTGTACTGACAGGAGGCAGCTGGGGACAGAGTACCAGCCAGACCCCAGCAGGGCCCCCTGTCTATTAAGCCAGACAGTGAGGGGTCCTGCTTCTCCAGGACTTGTCTCAAGCCAGGGGACAAGACAGATCTGTAGTCCCCAGAAAGTTAACTACCTGGTCAAGCAGAGTGTGTGTGTGTGTGTGTGTGTGTGTGTGTGTATGTGTGTATGTATTGAGGGGGGGAGTGGGGGAGGGTGGAGAGGAGAGCTGAGGGAAGGGAATGGACAGGGGCAGAGCTTATTCCAGGCCCTGACATTGTGTGTCTAGGAGAAGGGACCCTCCAGGCAGGGGGCAGGACAGTGTGGACAGGGAACCTTTCATAGAGGAGTCAGAGCTGGGGGACAGGGAACCCCACTGGGAAGGACCAGATAGTGGGCCCAGGAAACCCTCCATGCAGGGGGAGGGCAGCAGGAAAGAGAACCCCAATTAGAGGGGGCAGGGCAAGGAGGAGAGGGGAAACAGGGAACCCTCTATGGAGGGGACAGGGCAGTTGGACAGGCAATCCTCCATGCAGGGGGGAGGGCAGGAGTAAAGGGAACCCCACTTTGAGAGAGCAGGGCAGAGAGTAGTCAGAATTATCCATGGAGGAGGCAGGGCAGGGGGACAGGGATCCCAACTTTGAGGGGGAGGGGCAGGGAGGAGAAGGTACCCTCCATGGAGGGGGCAGGCAGGGGGACAGGGAACCTCACTTTGAGGGGGCAGGCAGGGGGGAAAGGGAAGCCCACTTTAAGGGAGAAGGGCAGGGAGGAGACAGAACCCTACATGGAGGGGACAGGGCATGGAGGAGAGGGAACAGGGAGCCCTCCATGGAGGGGAGAGGCTGATTATTAAAAAGGAATAATAACATTTATTGGTCATTCATCATGTCCAAGTATGGTGATCATGATTATAGTGAAGAGCACATAGGAATGAAGTTCAAGTAGGAAGTGGTCATTCCACGGGACAAAGGATGAAACAGAGTTTGAAATTCAAGGTGCCCAAGCAGCTGGGCATTTGAGGAACAGAACCTCAGAGAGGCAGAAACCACAGGGAAGTAGCCACCACATCTGCCTGCAATCTCCCCTCAAGGCATTTGCCAAATCCTACCTTGAAAGGGTGATTGATCTCAAAACAACAAGCAGAAAACAATGGCGTGTAGGAGATTTAGACTAGCTCTCAGCAACTGGACCTGACACTTTTAGAGAATCACACCCCACAGATGGAGAGCACTAGTTCACTTGAAGTGCACAGGAAACATTTACAATTATAGACCATCGCTGTTTCTCAGGCCTGAAATCAGAGTGTGCATTCTGATCACAGTCAACCAAACTCATGATCAACAATGACAGATTGAAACACATGGGTATGACTGGCACCACTGAGAGCTTTATGCATACAGTGGGGCCTTGTCTTATGAGTGTCCCGACTAACGAGTGTTTTGAGATACCAGCTGTCTCTCCGCAGATTTTTTGCTTTGAGTTGACAGAGTAATTTGAGTTAACGAGCTCCTTAACGAGCTCAGTCTCCGAAGGAATTAAACTCGGAAGTCAAGGCCCCACTGTATGTTGATAAACTTGCTTAATTAGACCTGCTTTCTGATTTAGCTCAACTTTTTCCAGCCCAGTGAAGCACCCCAGCTTTTCTTTCAGGATATTGTCAACAACACAGCAGTAAATATCAATACGAAGCAGATTATTATTGAAGATCATACAGGGAGAACAAAGGGTGAAATATTTAACTGTAGCACTGTTTGACTATATTCTGTGTAGTGAGAAAACCTGGAGTCATTTTCAAGTTCTACCATTTCTTATTTCTTTTCAGCTGGGCCAAGTTTCTAAACATTCTAAATCTCCATTTTCCTGCTAATTGATGAAAATAGGATTCTACCGAGTCTCCTATCTACCTACCCCAGGACTTCTGTGAGGAGAAATGAGATGAGGCACGTGAAAACGTTTCACAGACATTTGGTTAAACTGTAAAATGTTTTCACTTGGCTATAAAGCAAATGGGATGAAGAAACTCCAAGGAGGCTAGTCACTAGGGAGAGGAAGCCGGGTGTCCCTATGTGACATCATTACCTGGCGCCCACAGCCATCATTTCTGTGCTGGGCTGGGCTGTGGGCTTTGCGCCATGGGGTCTCGGCAGTGTTGGCTGCTATTTGGTGGGGTGTCGCTTCACGGTGGTGGCAGGGCCTGTGTCCCACTTGGGGGAAGCTGAGTGTTACTTGTGGGTTCCAGGTTTTCTGTATATTGCCAGTTCACGTCAAGGCATTTCCATCATTGAGCATCTCCCCCTGGTGGTCAGTGCGCATCATAGTGACTGGTCAGACGGTTGGACATTAAGCATATTAGCTTTTTATATATATAGATTTGCAATAAGAACAGCAAAAACCATTCTAAAAGAAAATTAGCTATGGCTCATGCCTAAAATTTATCAAATCTGAACCTTTACTGTAGATATCAGCCTTCCAATGAGGAATTCTTCAAATACAGCCTGTGCTGTGGATACTGAGGCATCCTGCCTAGGAGCCTCTCTTCAGGGTTCCTGATCTGCCCCTTCCCCTACTGCGCCCCAGCCCCTGCCCCATTATTTTTTCCAAGCAGACCCAGCATCTCCAAAGCCAAGTGTTCTCATTCAGGAGCTGTTAGAGTGCAAGAATGCAGTTTAAAGGATATTTCACACCCAAAGCACTTTTTAAGTTTCTCAAAGATAAGTGGATGGTCACTGAACATGGATGCAAAATGCATTCTAAACCAAAAATAGTTATTTAAATGTTTTTTTTAGAAGATTTGTTCTCATTATCAAAATAATACAGGATCATTAGTAGAAATTTACAAGAAATATATGAGGTAAAAGAAACCACTTCTCTCCATTATCCAGGGTTAACCACTGTCAACATTTCAAAGTATTTCCGTTTGTCTTAGGAAAATTTATATATCCAAATACCTTTTTGAGGTGATACTATTTATTTATTTAAATATAGTTTCTATTGATTTCAGAGAGGAAGGGAGAGGGAGAGAGAGATAAAACATCAATGATGAGAAAGAATCATTCATTAGCCGCATCCTACACACCTCCTACTGGGGTTGGAGCCCACAATCAGGGTATGTGCCCTGACAGGGACTCTATGCATGACCTCCTGGTTCATACATCAATGCTCAACCACTGAGCATGCCTCCAGGGCAAGATGATACTATTTGTTATGTGTGTATTTTGATTTGTTTTCTTTAGTTATTGTGTATGCATTTCACTGCATCTATAACCACTTTTTCCCCATTTATTAAGGCACTGTTTATTTTTCCCAGCTTTATTGAGAAATAATTGATATACACCACTGTATAAGTTTAAGGCAGACAGCACGATGGTTTGATTTACCTACACTGTGAAATGATTAGCACATTGGGTTCAGCTAACATCCATTGAACATGTGACAAACCAAAATTGAAATCTCTAATGTAATTTGAGGTCTTTTTTCTTCAAAGTCAAACCTACACTTCTTACTATTGCAAAAAAGAGCTGTACTTGGAACTAAAGTGCAGGGTGTGGTGGGTCTGCAGCTGGGGCTCTACTGCCCTGGCCTCTTGCACTTGACCCTTGTGCCTGTTCACATGCAGTTCCGTTCTCCCTCCAGACTTCACATGAGGCTGGTGATGGATGTGCTGCCCCTACTGGACAAGCTCCACAGTCTGTCTTCCCACCACTGAGTGGCAGAGGTGAGAGCCCACACAGTAAGGCTGTGGGGTCTATCAAGTTCAAACCTCACTTGTGTCTAGGAAGCTCTGGGGGTGACCTCAGCATCAGTGTTCGCAGAGCCTATGCTGGCCTCTGATATGTGCTCTGTGAGGGTCCAGCTCACCCATAGCTCCTCTACCCCTGGATCTCAGCCACCTTCCCGGTCCTTCTGCTAGAAGCTCTGGTTCTCTCAGAATCATAGACTCCTCCCCCGCCATGAGCTGTGTGGAAGCTTCATATAACACGATAGTTTTCGGGGAAAACTGGCAAGAGAAAAATAAGAAAAATAAGCAGGAGTCCCCCCAATACTTTGGAGTCCAGGGCCCTGTTTTCCCAGGTCCTCACCAGAGATGGGTTTTTCCTCAGCATTTGAAGGGCTATGCCCAGGCCATGGCTTTAGAGCCAGGCCAGGAAAGAAGAGGGGGAGGATCCAGGGCAGCCCCCACTCTGGCTCCAACAGGCCCCCGGTCCAGTCCTCTGAGTCATTCCCGTCCTGCTCACAGAGCAGGGCTAAGACTCACTGCCTTCAAGACAAATCAGCTCACCACCGTTCTGGTCACTTGTCAAGTTCTCACTTCTCTCCCCACTCAGCCCACTGCTGCTCTCTCTAGAGTCCGCAGTTACTATTCTCTCTGAGACCATGGTTGTCATCATTGGGTGGACAGCTAGCCATTGACCCGCTCCATGTCGGTGGCTCCAGAATGATATCTTCGGTTCTTTTGAGAAGAAGAAAAGGAAGGGAGAAAATGGGTCTGGACAGCAAGTAACCTTTCTGTAGAAATGCATGGACAGTGAGTTTTTTTACTCTTAGTACTTTGAAGTGCTAGCTATGTGGATTGGCATGAGGTACTTTTATTTTATTATTCTCTCTGGATGTTCTTTCTGAAGGTGACTGAGTTGGCTGGCTGCACAGGTACAGGAACAAGAGAGTGAATGTGCTGTCATATGTGCCAAGATGCAAGGAGTTTGTGCTGTTCTGCATTTCTGAGCCTCTCTCACCAAGTGAGTCAGGTCTGGCAAGAGGCAAGGACAGCCATGAGTGGCTCCTCCCAGGCCATCCTGACACCACTCCTCTGTCCAACCTCTACACCATTGGTCTGTGCTCATTGCCAGCTGAATCCACAAGCCAGAGGAGCCCTGGAGCCCTGAGTCACTGTATGGAGAGGATGAGCTTTGGTGGCTCCCTGGCCCACATCATGGACCACAAGGAGCAAGATTTTATTGGGTTCAGACACTGAAAAGTTCTTCATGACAGCCTGCTGGGGTCCAATCCCAGCGGGTCCAGGGGTCCCCAAAGGTGTGGGCGGAGTTGGCGAAGAAGGAAGGACACAGAGGCAGTGTTCAGTTAATCAGCAGCCTAGCCAGGAACTCCAGCGAAGTTCTGGTCAGGATCTCTAGCGAAGTTCTGGTTAGGAACTCCAACCAAGTTCTGGTGCCATGTTCTCTCGGTGGGTTCTGTAGTCAGGTTCTGTTGCAAGGTTCTCTTGCCAGGTTCTATCCAGGTTCTCCTGCCATGTTCTGTCTAGGTTCCCCAGCCAAGTTCTATAGCAAGGTTCTGCGTCCTGGATCTTTTGCCATGTTCTCTGGCTAGGTTCTGGTTAGGATCTGGTTAGGATCTGATGAGGAGCTGATGAGGAGCTGATGAGGAGCTGATGAGGAGCTGTTGTTCTGATGAGGAGCTGATGAGGAGCTGATGAGGAGCTGATGAGGAGCTGATGAAGATCTGATCAGGTTGTGTTGAGGATCTGATGATTATTGTCTTGTTACATCCGTATTTATACCAGCCGATTTTAATCCTGTCAATTTCTATTACAAAGGTTGGGGCGTTTCTTATCTCCATTGCAGGGAGTAAAGATTATGTAGCTTAACTACCCACCTGGCACTTAATTAAGGGGTTGTATCCCCTCCCTAACCTCAGGGAAAGATCCCCACCTGGGGAAACAACCTTTCTCGGAGAGGTGACCTTGGTTAAAACACATGGCGCTAAAGGGAGCAAACATATTAAGAACAGTATGCTATATACGCCAGGTCCATTGAAACATATGCTGTGCAGATGTTTCTTTCCTGCAGCGACTGTGTCAAGCAGCAAGGATGGACCGGCTCCCGGCAACAGCCCACATTATTACCCTAATGATACAGTCTTTGATGGACAATTAGAACCTCCCTGACTGGACCACAGAGTAAGGTGTCAGACCTTTGAGGAGTGACACTCCGTCTCTCATCTTCTTTTAACCCAGTGGTCGGCAAACTGCGGCTCGAGAGCCACATGCGGCTCTTTGGCCCCTTGAGTGTGGCTCTTCCACAAAATACCGACTTCTGCACATGGGCCACGAAGTTTCAATCGCACTGTACGCGCGCGCCTGCACGTGGTATTTTGTGGAAGAGCCATACTCAAGGGGCCAAAGAGCCTCATGTGGCTCGCGAGCTGCAGTTTGCCGACCACTGGGTTAACTCTTAAAAATGGGATGTGTTGATTTCACTCACCAGCATTCCTTCTTCCATCTCGCAGTCAAGTTGACAGGCAAATTGGAGCCATCTCTGGAAGGAGAGAGCATATGAAGACAAGGTATTATTTTTACCTTAATTTTGAGCACCACTCTGCCGAGTACACAGAGAAAAATTATTTATCCTTCCTGACCTTTAACGGAGCATAAGTATCTTTTCTGCAGTTGAGACCTGTAGATGATTAAAAGGCACATGCTTGCAACGACAATGCTCCCTTCCTTCATCCTTGTTCTTGGGTAGCGTCACTCCTGGGCCCTGGGCCCAGGACCCAACCAAGACACCGAGAAGTGGATCTGCTCTGTCGATGGGACCCTGGCCCAGCGTTCCTGGAATGGCACAAAAGGCCCATCCTTGTCACTTGGTGGATGTGGTTTAATGAAGCACAGGGTCACTGTGGGAGGACTGTGCTGCCTCTGTTGTGTTGTGTGAGATGGTTAAAAGGTTTGAAGCTCCTTTAAGAAACCAGGTGGTACAGTGAAGGAGCTGTTCTCCGGATCGATCGCATTAGCAGTGGCTGAGACACAGCAGCTGTCTTAAAGGCTGTGGAAGCTCTGTGACGGGATGAGAACATAGCTGTGGAGGTCACTGGTCTGGATGGTGGCCCTCAATCCCACTGACTACCAGTGCCCGTGGGCAATTCCTTATACTCAGCCCAGACCCCAACTGGACCTGCTTGGACCAGATTCTCTGGGGCAAGACAACCAAATCTGGGCCACCCCTTTTATTTTTTAACCTTTTAAAAATATAATTGTAGATTGACATTATTTGTAAGAGAGAATGCAGAGGTGGCCCATGTAATCTGACCCGGTTTCTCTCAATAATATCTTTTTTTTAAAAAATATATATTTTGTATTGATTTTTCACAGAGAGGAAGGGAGAGAGACAGAGAGCTAGAAACATTGATCAGCTGCCTCCTGCACATCCCCCACTGGGGACGCGCCCGCAACGCAGGCACATGCCCTTGACCAGATTCGACCCTGGGACCCCTCAGTCCGCAGGCCGACGCTCCATCCACTGAGCCAAACCGGTTTTGGCTCTCAATAATATCTTATAAAAATCTCACAACCAGGATTTTGACAGTGACCCAACCACCCATGTAGGGCAGATGGAGAACAGCTCTACGCAATTCTCCCGCACCCAGGACAGTGCCTTCTATTTTTTTTTTTTGGTATATCTTTATCACAGTAAAATATACACAATGAAATTTACCATTTTAACTATTTTTCAGGGCGCAGTCCAGTGGTGTTAAGTACATTCATATTGTTGTGCTGCCATCACCACCATCATCTCCATCACTGTTCTCATCTTCTCCAACTGAAGCTCTGTCCCCACTAAACAACAACTCTGCATCCACTCCCCCATCCCTGGTCCCCTCCCTCTTACCTCTGTCTCTATGACTCTGATGGCTCTAGGGACCTCAGGTGAGTGGAATCACACAATATTTGTCCTTTTGTGACTGGCTTGCTTCACTGAGCATCACGTCTGCAGGGTCCATCCAGGTTGTAGCATGTGTCACAATGGCCTATTTTTCTAAATTGAATTTATTGGGGTGAGATTGGTAATGAAATCATGTAGCTTTCAGGTATACAGTTCTATAAGACATCATCTGTATGTTGATTTCTGTGTCTCACCACCCTCCCCCCTGCCCCCAGGTCAGGTCTCCTTCCATCACAATTTATCCTTTCTAAACCCTCTTCTCCCCACACCCCTTTCTCCCTGATAATCACCAAACTGCTGTCTGTGTCTATGAGTTTTTTTCTTTGCTTAATCCCTTCACCTTTTTCACCTAGTCCCCCAACCTCCCTCCCCTCTGACAGCTGTCAGTCAGTTTTCTATATCTATGAGCCTGTTTCTATTTTGATTGTAGTTTCTTTTGTTCACTAGATTCCACATATAAGTGAAACCATAAGGAACTTGTATTTCTCTGACTGGCTTACTTCACTTCACTTAGCATAATACTCACCAGCTCCATCCATGCTGTTGCAAAAGTTAAGATTTCCTTCGTTTCCTTTGTGTGTGTGTGTGGGTGAGTAGTATTCTGTTCTGTTAATGTACCACTGCTTTTTCTCCACTTATCTGCTGCTGGGCACTTGGGCTGCTGTGAAATCTTTGCTAATGTAAATAATGCTGCACTATATCCTTTCAGATCAGTGTTTCAGGTTTCTGCAGTTATATTCTCAGAAGTGGAAATGCTAGGTCATAAAGCAGTTCTATTTTTAATTTTTGAGGTAACTTCATACTGCTTTCCATAATGGTTGCACCAATCTGCATTCCCACCAAGAGTACAGGAGAGTTCCCTTTTCTCCACATATTCACCAGCACTTGATGTTTATTGATTTATTGATGATAGCCATTCTGACAGATGTGAGGTGATACCTCACTGTGATTTTAATTTCTATTTCTGTAATGATTAGTGATGCTCTGCATCTTTTTATTTGTGTAATACTCATCTGCAGGTCCTCATTGGAGAAGTGTCTGTTTAGGTTCTTTGCTCATTTTTAAATTGGATTGATTTTTTTATGATGTTGAGTTTTATAACTTCTTCACAAATTTTGTATATTAAGCCCTTATCAGATGTATCCTTGGCAAATATGTTCTCCCATTCAATGGGTTGTCTTTTCATTTTGTTGATGGTTTCCTTTTCTGTGCAATCACTTTTTAGTTTGATGTAGTCCCATTTGTTTAGTTTTTCTTTTGCTTCCCTTACCCAAATAGAGATATCAGAATAAAAAATATTGCTATGAAAATTTATTGCCTTTATTTTCTTCTAGAATTTTTATGGTTTCAAATCTTACTTTCAATTCTTTAATCCATTCTGAGTTTATTCTTCAATATGGTGTAAGAAGGTAGTCTGCATTCATTTATTTTTCTACATACTTGTCCAATTTTCCCAATAGCATTTATTGAGTGGACTGTCTTTACCACATTGTATGTTCTGTGTCCTTTGTCAAATATTAATTTACCATAAATGTATGGGTTTATTTCTGGGCTTTTTATTCTGTTCCAATGATCTATATGTCTGTTTTATGCCAGTACCATGCTATATTTATTACTATGGTCTTTTAGTATAGTTTGTTATCAGGTAGCATGATTCCTCCAACTTAGCTGTTCTTTCTCAAGATCACTGTGGCTATTGGCTTGGTTTTATTTTCTTTGTTTTGTTTTGTTTTTGTGTGTGTGTGTGTATGTGTGTGTGTGTGTTGGGGTTTTTTTTGTACTTCCATATAAATTTTTGTGGTATTTGTTGTAGCTCTCTGAAATACATCATTGGACATTTTAATGTTGGTAATTCTTCCTATCTTTGAACACCATATATGCTTTTACTTATTTGTATCTTCTGCAACTTTTTCCTTCCTTCATTTCTTTCATTTTCTTCTTTCTTTCTTTCCTTCTTTCTATCTAAGTGATGTATATTATGTTGAGGTGTATTCCCTCTATTCACACTTTGCTGAAAGTTGTTATAATGAAAAGGTGTTTTGTTGAATGCTCTTTCTGCATCTATTGTTATAACCATGTGATTTTTATTCCTTATTTTGTTTATGCTGTATCATGTTTTTTATGTGCAGATCCTGTACCAAGCTTGCATCCCCGGAATAAATCCCACTTCATCATGTTGTGTAATCTTTTTAATGTATTACTGAATCCAGTTTGCCAATATTTTGTTGAGGATTTTAGCATCTATGTTCATCAGGGATATTGGCCTATAATTTTCTTTCTTTGTAAATTCTTATTCTGGTTTGGGGATTAGGATAATGCTGGACTCATAAAATGAGCTTGGATATCTTCCCTTGTCTTGAGTGTTTTGGATGAGTTTGAGGAGAACAGGTATTAGTTCTTCTCTGAATGTTTGATGAAATACACTGTGAAGCCATCCAGTCCAGCATGTGCGTTTGTTGAGAAGTTGTTTTTTCTTTTAATCCTCACCAAGGATATATTTTCCAATGAATTTTTTTTTTAGAGAAGAGGGAAGGAGGGAGGGAGGGAGGGGAAAGAGAGAGAGAGAGAGAGAGAGAGAGAGAGAGAGACATCAATGTGAGACACACACATCAAATGGTTGTCTCTCTCACACACACACACCTCAACAGGGGGCACGGGTGAACCTGCAACCCAGGTACGTGCCTTTGACTGGGAATCGAACCCATGATCCTTTGGTGCGTGGACCATAGCTCTAACCACTGACACACAATGGCCCGTGCTTCATTGATCACTTGTTTGTTTTTTACTGTTTTGTTTATTTCTGCTCTGATCTTTATTATTTCTTTATTATTCTCACTTTGTGGTGTCTTTTTTGTTGTTGTTGTTTTTTTTTTTTTGCACTAGTTCCTCTAAGTGTAAAGTTAGATGATGTATTTCAGATTTTTCTTGTTTCTTGAGGTAGGCCTGTAATGTTATGAATTTCCCTCTTAGGACTGCTTATGCTGTGTTCCATAGAGTTAGGATTGTTGTGCTCTCATTTCCATGTGTTTCAAGGTATCATTTGATTTTGTCTATGATCTCATTGTTAACCATTCATTGTTTAGTAACATGTTAATTAGCCTCCAAGACTTTCTATGTTTTGCAGATTTATCTTTTTCTTTTTCTGTTTTTTTTTCAATCCTATATTATTCATTTTTAGTGTGGTCAAATAAATATAAGATTTAGAGTTTTAACCACAGTTAAGTATACATTACGTATATTGACATGCAATTCTCGCCACTGTGTATCTCCAGATTTTTATTTTATTTTTTGCTTTTCATTGCTTTTATTTCTCTTAATAAATTTATTGGGGCAGGGTGGTTTTAGGTGTGTACAATTAAGTAATAGATCACCTGTATATCAGTTTTTTTCTCAGTGACTTCCAGTTGTATACAGTTATGGTCAGATAAGATTCCTGATATGATTTCATTCTTCTTAAATTTACTGAGACTGGTTTTTGTGTCTTAACATGTGGTGTATCCTAGAACATGTTGTACGTCCACTTAAAAAGAATGTATATTCTACTGCTTCTGGGTGAAATGCTCTGATATACCAATTAAATCTATTTGATCTAGTGTGTTATTTAAGGCTACACTTTCCTTCCTGATTTTCTGTGTGGAAAATCCAGCCATTGATGCCAAGGTGGTATTAAAATGCCCTACTATGAGTATATTATTGTTTAACTCTCCATTTATGTACATCAGGACTTGATTTACACATTTAGGTGCTCTTATGTTGAGGAAATACATGTTTGCAAGGGTTATATCCTCTTGTTGGATTGCTCCCTTTATCATTCTGTGGTGTCCTTCCATATTGCTCAATATAGCCTTTGTTTTAAAGTCTATTTTGTCAGCTATAGGTATTACCTCCCCAGCTTTTTTTTCGTTTGTATTTGCATGAAATATCTTTTGCCCTCTCCTTGCTTTTTGTCTGTATATCTTTCATTCTGAGGTAGGTCTCTTATTGACTGCATATATATGGTTCTTGTTTTCTTATCGATTCAGCTATCATGCCTTTTAATTGAAGCAGTTAAGCCACTTACATTTAAAGTGATTATTCATAGATATGTTTTATTCTTTTAACTCTGTTTCCCTTTTATTCCTTCTTGATAGTTCTTATACTAATGTTTGGTGGTAACACACTTCTTTGCTGTTTCTTGTCTGCGAAGCTCTTTATTTCTCCATCCATTTTAAATGACAGCCTTGCTGGGTAAAGTAGTCTTGGTTGAAGGTCCTAGCTTTTCATTACTTAGAATATTTTGTGCCAACCCCTACTGACCTGGTATGTTTCTGCAGAGAAACAAGCTGACAATCTTATGGGAGCTCCCTTGTAGGTAACTGACTGTCTTTATCTTGTTGCTTTTAAGATGTCCTGTCTTTAATCTTTGTTATTTTAATTATGATGTGTCTTGGTGTCGTGTTTTTTTGTGTTCATCTCCTTTGGTACTCTGGACTTCCTGTACTTGTGTCTTTTCCTTCACCAGGTTAGGGAAGTGTTCGGTCATTATTTCTTTTAATAGGCTGTAGTCCCTTAATCTTTCTTTTCTCCTTCTTGTACTCCTATAATGTGGATGTTATGCTTCATGTTGTCCCAAAAGTCCCCTAAACAGTCCTCATTTTTAAAAATCATTTTTTTCTTTTTTCTGCTTTTGTCTTCTGTGACCTTCTCTTCCAAATCACTAATTTGATTCTCTGCTTCATCCAACCATTTATTTCCTCTAGTGTATTCTTCATTGCAGAGGTTGTACTCTTTATTTCTGACTGGATCTTTTATATGGCTTAAATGTTCTTTTTCATGCCTACTATCAGTTTTCAAGTTCCCACTGATTTCATCCATTCTTCGCCTAACTTCTATTAACATCCTTACAACCATTTTTTTTAAAACACCCTGTATCTGGTATATTGCTTGCCTTCACTTCATTTAGCATTTTTTCTGGATGTGTCTCCTGTTCTTAAATTCGGGGCATGTTTCTTTGGATTTTGGCTGCCTCTGTGTGTTTGTTTCTTTGTATTAGAACCCAAGCCTTGGTAGTGTGACTTTGTGTAGTAGGTGTCCTGTGGAACCCAGTGGCAAGGTTTTCTTGATCACCTGAGTTGAGTGCTCCAGGGATGTCCCATGTATGTTATGTGAACCTTCCTGTGGTAGTTGATTCTTGATGGCTATTGGCCCATGCATGTATTGAGTCGATGCTCAGGCTAGTTGGCTGGGACCAGTGTACCCTGCCTACAGTGCAGTGTATGAGCTGCTGACAGGTGTTGACCAGGTGGAGCGATATTCATCTCAGCAGGTTCTGGTGCCTGCTTAGATCTCTCTTTGGATATGCAGCTTGTGAGGCTAATTGTATCCTGCTCTGATGTGCTTGGAAGCTGCCACTGGGCGTGTTGGTCCTGAGGCTTCCTGGGAGGGACTCTGGTGCTGAACAATGTCAGATGCTTTATGTGACTGGCCCAGGGCAATCTATTTGCATCTACAAAGCAATTCACAATGTGTGACAGCCTCTACAGAGGCTGAGTGAGCACAGGAGGGTCCAAGCAGGGCACCAAAGCTGGCTTTTACTAGCATTGAGCCTGGGGACAGGTCAGCAAAAGTCCCAGAGCACACCATGCTCTGCCTCCCTGTCTGCCTCCATCTGCTGGGTGCCTGTTAGTCTCAGTGAATGAAAGAGTCTCTGGAAGCATTCAAGTTGCATGAGGTAGGTGCTCAGGGAGTCCCCAGGTAGAGGTGAGTGGTGTACACCAGATTGATGCAGGTTCAAGCTCAGTGTCAGTGTTGGGTCTGAGGCCACTCAGCAAATGTCCCAGGGTATACCAGGTCCAGCTGCCACCTGCTGGGTCCTCACACATCTTTGAGCAGTGTACAGAAGACACAGACCTGGCATTGTTTGTAGGAGGAGAATGAAAAAGTCAAAAGAGGCTGCTTCCCAGGATTTAAGATGTCTGGGATCTGTAGTCTGAGATCAGCCCTGTGAGCTTAAGGGCTTTGCAGAGGGTCTGTGGATTCTCAAAGGCCAGAGAGCTGCTTCCTGTTGTGGCTGATTCATAGGTCCCCTGGGATGCTACAGGGGAGCGAGAGCATGGCAGGATCATGCAGGTGTGATGCCCTCATCAGGTAGTGAAAAGTAGAGTCCCCTCATGGGTGGCTGATTTCAGCAGATTCATCCCTCGATTTCTATCCTAAGAGAACTGGAGCTCTCTCCAGACTTCCGATCACAGGCATGCTCACTGGCTTCCTGAGCAGCACTGTCCCTGCCTTCTTTCCTCAAGGCTGGATGAGCCAGGCTGGCTGGAGTGTAGGGAAGGGAGGATAGAGGTCCATTTGGTGGGTCGAAATGCTGTTAGAATCTTTAAGGCTTAAATTTATTGTTTCTGTGTCTACTCCCACACTACAACTAAGCAGCCAAAGTGATGCTTAGCTCACTCTCAAGGAAGCACAGTACTGCCTTGTACCAGTGCCACACGTCACCAGAACAGTGAAGGGAGCAACTGGAGGAAGAAGACAGGGCATTCCTCTCCCAGCAGTGTAACACCCTCACAGGCATGATTCTGTCTGGAGAGCTGACCCCTGCTGGAGCGCTTAAGGCTTTTAGGCACAGAGTGAAATGATCTGATTTATATTTTTTAAAGATCACTCTGATTTGTATTTTTATTTTTATTAAAAATTGTTTTACTACTTTAATTTTTTTTTCAATTCGGGATGACATTCAATATTAGTTTCAAGTGTACAAAATAGTGGTTAGACATTTATATAACATATAAAGTCATCTCCTGATAAGCCTAGCATGGGATATCTTTGAAAAGGGTATTAATCCTATTTATGAGGGCTCCACCCTCATAACCTAATCAATCTCAAAAGACCCACCTTTTACTTATTTTTAATCAACCTTATTTGTGTGACATTCATTAATAAAATTGCATAGGTCGGGTGTGCAATTCTATAATGCATCATCTGTATATTGGATTGTGTGTTCACTGCCTTCAAGTCTCCTTCCATCACCATTTACCCCCCCCCCATGCCCTCTTCTCCTTCCCCCACCTGTCACCCACCAACCCTACCTCCTACTCCCCACATGCCACCCCCACCTGCCACCCCACACCCCACACCCTCAGCCCCCACCTGCCATCCCCACCCCCCACCCGCCAGCTCCCATCCCCCACCACTACCCCTCACCCCCACCTCCCACTCTTACCCCCCACCCCTACCCCCACCCGCCACCCCACATCCCATACCCCACACCACCCACCCACCCACCTCCCATCCCCCACCCCCACCCCCAACTCCCCAGCCTCCACCCTCCACCCCCCACCCTCCACCCCCCACCCACCTTCCCCTGTTTGTGATTTGACATTTGAAATGATATTTGAGATGTGTCTTGAGAGCACGGGTAGGATTTAGACAGATGAAGAAGGTGAGAATGTGCTTCAGGTACAGAGAGTGGACACTCGGCCTGGAGGCAGGAGAGATGAACACTGGAGAGACCAGAACATATGCCCCTCAGATGCCTGTGAGTGAGGGGTCAGGGCAGGGAAACAGAAGACCCTCCATGGAGGGAAAAGGCAGAGGGATAAGGGGACCAACCACAGAGTGGTCAGAGCAGGGGAGACAGGGGCCCCTCCATGGGAAGGGGACAGGGACCAGGGGAGGGGCCGATGGACAGGTAGGACAGGGAATGCTGCGAAGGGGCAGGGCTAGGAAACAAGGGCCCCACCGTGGGGGAACGGGGGACTCTCCATGGAGGGGTCTGCTTCCCCTGTTACCTATCTCTACTTCCCTGTCCCCCCTTCCCTGGCCCCTCCATGGATGGTGCCCTAACCCCACTATCCTGCTCAGACTATGTGGGGTCCTTGGTCCTCCCTGCCCTGCTACCCCCATGGAGGATGCCCTCTCCCCCTGCCCTGCCCTCTATTTAAGGACCTGTGCCAAAATCCTTGCTGTCTCAAAGTAGGGTTCCCTATCCCCCCAGGCTCTCCCCTCCATGTAGGGTTCTGTCTCCTCCCTGCCCTTCTCCCTCAAACTGGGGTTCCCTTTCCCCACTGCTTGCCCCCTCAAAGTGAGGTTCTCTGTCCCCCTGCCCTGCCCCCTCCATGAAGGAAACCTCCTCCTCCCTGCCCCTCCCCCTCAAAGTGGGGTTCTCATCCCCCTGCCCTGCCCCCTCCATGAAGGAACCTCCTCCTCCCTGTCCCTCCCCCTCAAGGTGGGGTTCTCTCACCCCTCCCTGCCTATCATAGAGGGCCCTTTTCCTCCCTCA